>NW_010228872.1:2559-41182 GCF_000690775.1 Eurypyga helias
GAGGCCAAACAGCCCCAGCTCCCAGCCTTTCCTCAAAAGAGAGGTGCTCCATTCCCTCGCTCATCTTTGTAGCCCTGCACTGGACCCTCTCCACTAGTCCCCTGCTTACAGTGGAAGGTTGCTATGGTATGTAAAGAGGAGCTGCTTTGAGACTGGCTGTACATACATCTTGCTACAGGCAGTGCAAAGAGGAGCAGCCTCCTGTCTTGTACAATAAATTGTCCAATATTTCTAGAAAGACATATGTGATAGCCAGAAAATAAAGAAGATCTTGAAGATTAATGACACTTTCAAATGTTGTAAATACCTGTTTTGTGAAAAAAGTGTAATAGAGTAACTTACAGTACAGTTGAATGTTTATAAGCTGTCTTTTAATTCCCTTCTATACTAAAACTATGTACAACTGTGGAATACCATTAAATATTAAGAAAAATCATAGAATCATAGGATGGTTAGGGTTGGAAGGGACCTTAAAGATCATCTCGTTCCAACCCCCCTGCCATGGGCAGGGACACCTTCCACTAGACCAGGTTGCTCAAAGCCACATCCAGCCTGGCCTTGGACACTTCCAGGGATGGGGCCTCCACAACATCTCTGGGCAACCTGTCCCAGTGCCTCCCCACCCTCTCTGTGAAGAATTCCTTCCTGATATCGAATCTAAACCTCCCTGATTTCAATTTGTACCCATTACCCCTTGTCCTGTCACTACAGGCTCTTGTAAAAAGTCCTCTCCCAACACCCTTGTAGGCCCCCTTCAGATACTGGAAAGCTGCAATGAGGTCTCCTCGGAGCCTCCTCTTCTCCAGGCTGAACAAGCCCGATTCTTGCAGCCTTTCATCATAGGAGAGGTGCTCCAGCCCTCTGATCATTTTCATGGCCGTCAAAAAAATATAATTAACTTCTGTTCTTTACAACTTCAGCTGTGTATTTCATCAGTACGACTTCGTAAGAAAAACCAGTGCTTTTGGTGATGTCCAAATTACCTTGTGAATACACAGCTATTCCTGTACAAACCAAAAAGAAAACATTTAGGTAAGGTATGCAATCTCGAGTTTTCTTAAGTTTATTAGTAAGCTATAAGACCATGACTATTTTCTGCCTCACTGTATGCCATTGATTTAGAAGTAGGAAGTTAGCTGGTTAATGACATTGGGAAACATGTATTATTTTAAATGTGTTCCAGAAACATCCTTATTGCTTATTAGAGAAACATGATAGAAGTCCTTCCCCATTATAGGTGAGGATATGTGCCAGTTTAGAGGCCTATACTTAGAGAAAGTAGCATAAAGATACTAGGATGATGTATGTGTTGTTCATCAGGAATATTGATTGTGAGGAAAAAGTATTTTGGGGATCAGAAGGGTTTTCCAGAGAATGCTTATTTGCACACTGATTATTTGCACAGATTGTGATTTACCGGTGAAAAGAAAGGTCTGTAGAAAAAATCCAAACAAACAATACAGGCTGTTGTCCATATTCTGTTTATATAGATGCATACACATAAACACCTTTGGTCAAAAGGTCATAAAAACTTTTGTGATACAACAGTCAGGTTGACTGTCCAGCTCATACTTAGCCTCATATAGCATAGGTACCTTCTTTTGGAAGCCTTAAGGGTGCCTATAAGTGTGTGCTTCCATTGCTCCTTGTGTAGATCAGAGCGTGTCTGATACATACCTTACTGGAAAGCACTCTTTGCTTTTGCAGTTTAAACCTAGTGCTGAACTGCATTCAACTTGACAAAGAATACAAACATATCTTAATGAAACTTGCTTTTGCTCCGGAGCAGTGCCAACCTATTATCTTCCTTTTTAAAGGATACCATACAGATGGGCTTGGTTGCAAATGTCAGGTCTGTATTCTCTGCAAACTGACAATTTCACTCCAAGTTTTCAGGCAGACCTAAATTTCGGAGTCCCCTCTTGTACTTTCTGCTGTTAAGCTGCTGGGAATCCATCAGACTGGATTTCTGTACAAGATGGAGGGTATTTAGTTGACCCAGATAATTTTCATAAATCTTATTCTCTACTCCTCTTGGTCGATACGTCCGCATTTTCTTGTGTGCTGAATATTGTATGATGAAAACATAATTCTCAGATTCAAGGATTTACCTTGGACATAGATATTAATAGCAGGTATCTAACAAAGTTAAGGACACATTTTTAGTCTTAATATTGTGTACAATTATACTTTTCTATCAACCCTTAACTGAATCATAGAAATTTTAATGTGCTTATTAACAAGCTTGTGGGGTTTTTACTTGTTGTTTTATAGCTAACAGTAATCTTTCATATAAATCACTTTGATTAAAAATTTAGATATCAAATTCTTTAATATAAAATCATACTGAGTAACTGTTTATCCACTAATCAAATTAAATGCAATCTAAAACACCTGGGTAGTGGCTTAAAAAATACAATTTTATCTCTATATGATTTTGTAGACATTCTTTACTGCAGTCTTTATTTCCCCACCAGCAGTTTAAACTTCATCTGCAGTGAGAATATTTTCTGTCATCAAACTACTTCAATTACTTATTTTTTCATTTATAATCATCCTTTAGTTTTAATGGGGAAACTCCTGTGTATACAGGACAGTTGCTCTTAACTTTCAAACAGTAACATTTTTAACCTCTGTTGTTTTTCAGTTCTGTAATCTCGGTATCTGTCATTATTTGGGAAGATATAACTCAGTGTCTCCTCATTGTTTTGGCTAAAAATTCTATGTGTTGGTTTTATTTAGGTGCTTTTGATCAAATGATGGAATCCCTGCCTTAATTTTCTGTTTGATCTGAAGAGTTCATGTTCCTCTCAACATAGCTCAAATGTGTTGGTATCAGAGTAATCATAGGGTTAAAATGTGTATCACTGACTGCTCATGCAGTAAATATAACTGTAGAAGTTTATCAAACCTATTTTGTTGTTATCTGGTCTACTGATAATCACAAAACAGAAATAAATTGAATTCTAAAAGGCTCTCTGAATATCGGTTTTCCAGAACATTAAGGCCACTAATTATCTAAGGTGACTGTCCCATAAAGCACAGCCACACAAAAATAGCATCACATTTTGCTATAGCAGTTTCTGGTTTTGAGCTCCAGCTTCCATGAAATGTAATCGATTAATAGTGTAGGCTTGTTAAGACTTCCATGCTAAGAATTCATGGAGGACAGGATGTGCCTATATACTACTGCTGCTTAGGCAAAATGTCATTTTGTTGATTGACTGCTTAAGGTCTCGTGTAGACATGAGCTTTAATCCAAAAGATAAAACTACTAGTTTGCTATCAATTGAGTTAGCTTGCCTTACTACTCTGATTTATTCATTATACCTGCTTTGCCTTTCACAATCAAATCCCAGTGTAGTCTGTGACATCTGGAGGTTTTTTGTTTATTGCCAGCAAAAGATGCAGTGCCAAGAAACTGGAGTTCTCATGCAAACGGATTAACTCCAATGTTGTTCATAAGCCTAAAATTACCATATGATGTTGACAGAAATCTGCTTTTATTTTCATTTTTTCTTCCAGAAAATGTGCTAGAAATAGTAGTTTTTCTAGAGGAGCATCACACCCTTTTTCATGCTTCATTATTTAACTGAACATTTTATTCTGGCTTTATTCTACCACAGTTTTAATTGCCACGTTAATCTGATTATGTGAAACTGTTTCTCTTCCTTTAGTATGAAAAAAATTTAGCTGGATCTTATAGGAAGTGAATTTTTTCTTCTGAATTAATATTCTTATTCATACTGCAATAATATCAATAAGTTTTCTAGGTACAGTTGGAGAAACAGACATGGTATTTTGCTATGTATTTACAGCTCTTTTTGCAGAACTTCCTTAATGAAGCATATGACTCCATATCCAATACTGTGAAGAAATGAGCTTTGATACTTTTCTGTGGTTCACAACAAAAGTCTTGCAGAATCTGAAGTTAAGGCTTGCCTTATAGAAGTTTGTTTTATCAGCAGTAGGTTGTATTTCACTAGTTTGCAGGCAGTATTGCTGTAAATTCTCTTGACTTCAAGATTATCCAAATTTAAAAGTCGTAATCTGTTAATATTTATAACTAAGGTAAAACATTCCCATTTCGGAAGAAATCTCGGGGAAATGTGATGAATTGTTTTCTTTGTAATTTGTTTCCTCATGTCCCTAAAGCCCTTTGGAATGGAAATGAAAAGCATTGTCTACATTTATCTTTTGTATTACTTCAGTGCCACCATGTCCTTGCAGCAAAGAAGTAACTGGTTCCATTTACTAATATGAACAATATTAATGTATCTATGCCTGCTTTTCTTTCAGAGATAAAATCTCCTGGAACATCTTTCTGTACTGAAACTGAGTGGTAATAAACAGGATATGACTTAGATCTAGTCTCCTTTTTCCCCTGGTACTGAGGCAAATGATGCAGGGCAGTGCTAGTTGCTGTTCAGATGTTGTTTAAATGAATCTGCTTAAAAACCTTTCAGTGGTTTTAAGACATAATGCATAGACAGAGCATTGGTGTTCTGCTTCATCGAGAATATAGATGAATGTAGGACTTGGGACCATAAAGCATGTCCCTGCAGGCTTCGTCTGGGTGTAGAGAAAAAGAGGTGAAGAAAATTGTGACAAAGCATGGTGTTTGGAATTCAGGGCAGTAGGAATTTTTGGACCTCACAGACCTAAAAATAGTAGGGTTTTTTTCCTGAAATTTGTGTAAGTATTGATAACTAAAGCTGTCATTAGAAGATTATAATTCATAAACCTCTTCTTCCATTTTCTCTCCTCTTTAGTCCATCTTTTCTTGGTGATAAATAATATTCCTGACACTTTTTATTGGCCTTATTTCTGATTCCTTAGCTATGTGTTCCTATGATGACATTCTTTCCTTTTTGCTTAAGACTCTGAGTTTTATGAAGATTTCCAGAGGTTTTAAGACACTTCAACACATCATTCTCCAGTGTTAGTGTTTGTATCAGGGCTTACATAATCACTTAAAATGGAAGAATCTCTCCTATGCTTTGAGACTTTAAAGGGTTTGAAATTTTGGTTTTTAGCTTTGCTTATTCGTTCTGGCAAACTCAGCTTTCAAGAGTACACATTATTGGCATGATGGGGTTTTCAGCTCCATTCTTCAGTGGAATCATGCAATAAGAACAAAAAATGAAAGTGAATTTAATTCATGTCTGTTATACAACTACACGTACATTCTAAAACGCAAAATACAGAAATGCCACTGTGTTCCCCCAGGAAAGGTCTATGTAAGCAGTGTAAAACACATTATCTTTAAGTATGTTTCACCTTAAAAAAGGAGATGGTTTTAAGCCTTTCTTTCCTCTCTTGAAAGCACAAACACAGTTTGCAGATGCATTCTGTATGAATCTTAATAGGCCTAGGGCAGTGTAGTGAAATCTTTGACAGCAAGGAGCATAATGAAGGAACAAATAGCACAGATGAATAAGTTTTCTTTGGTTGTGGCTTGGAGTTGTTTGTGGATTACAGAAAAATGGGAGACAAGTATGCTGACCTTCCTACTTATAAAGTTTTAGTTTTGTAATTCTGTTTAGTTCTATAATTCTGCTTTTCCTTTTTTGTACACACACAAATCAAAGCTCACCAAAGGCAATCTTGCGTAAAGTGACAGCTGTTTATTTAAATTACCCTAGCCTCATTGTATTTCCATCTTTCTCTGACAGACATATGTTCAGTTGGTGCATTAGAAATAGATGCACATATTGTTTGCCATCCCGTAGTAACCAGAGACTGGACAATACCAGTTGCTTAGACAGTTGTATTTTATTTGAGATCTATTTAACAAGTGTTGTTCTTATTTTTTATTTTAATCAACTCAGCAGCACATATGTTTGAGTAAACATTTTGACTATTTTGTATTAGGAGTTATGATTGTTTTATCATAATAACACAAGGGAAATGTCAACAGAATGCATAGCCTCAAGTATGCAGCAGGTTAAAACTGGTCTGAGTTTGGTACAAGTATAGCTTGAAGGATATATGAAGGCAGAATGATTAGTCTCATTTTGGATTTTTAACATGAATTTAATGTGAAAAGAGGTAATAAAATTCTATTATCTTTTTCATTGTGTTGAGAAACACTTCTAGAACTACACCATCTTAAAGGATTCATTTCTCAAACCAGGTTTGAAAATGTGTATCTTTATTTTTCCTAAGGGATATAAAAATGAATATACCTGAAGGACAGAAAACGAATATACAAACTGTTTTTACCATGGAAAGGAAACACTAGTAGCCTTTCCACCATCAGTCAGAGCAGGCACAGGGCAAAAGAACTGACCCTGAGAGGAGAAAGTTCTCAAATTTCCATGTAGGTAGCATAGTTAATCCTTGATACCTAGTAACTGCTCTAGGTAATCCTTCCTGCTCAGCTCCTACATGGTGGTGTTGGTCCAACACATGCCATTCTCTAATTCTTATGAGTTGGAGGGTTAGTTGATACTTACAGAGATAATTTCCAAGTTGTATTAGCCCAGGAATATAAAGTTCAAAGAAACAGTGTTCCTAGAGCGTAACAGCATAAAACGCTTTTGCATAAATCCTCATCCAACTCAGTATTTTACCCTCTTTCCAATATAACTGTTATGGCCTTCTAATGTTTCTGTAATTCTCATCTGACTAAAAGAACAAATAATAAATTAATGCAAACTCTTTGAAACTGTCTTAGCCTGTTTGTTGACCAGGATAAAGAATTTTACATTATGCCAAGTATTGGGATCATAAGGGCATTTGAGCATGTCCTCAGGATTTGTTTTAGGTATTAGAGAGGCTAATTAGAGGATGTTTAACTTTCGGGGCTTCAACATGCCTGAAGCCATCCATTGTCAGTTGCAGTGGGAGCAATAGGAGATTTGGTAATGTTGATCTCTCAAGTAGTATCTTTTAAAATCTTTATTTTCTCCAAAATAATGTTATTAATGAAGAACCAATCTGGTATTAATGTAAATATATGTAAATAAATTTCCACATTTTAGCACCTTAAGCTCTAATGAGTTTAATGGAATTCTTTCCAATAATTTCTTTCCTGTTCTGACTGGCGTGTGCTTTTCACTTTTTGGTATTTTACTTTATTTTACAAGATAGGGTTGATTAATACTGTCCAATTTCTGGATTATCATGCCTTAATCCTCCAGTTCTAACATTTTACCAAGTAAATGTTATGAAAAATGCCTCACTTTATTTATTTCTGTTTCAACACAGTAATATCAAAATCAACGTAAATAATTCTGAAAGGTCAATGCTATTGTGCTTCCTCAAAGGAGTGCACATTTATGCACTTTGTTTTTATTGAACTGGCCTGGGTAGAGTTCATAAAGGTAAAAATATCTAAAAATTACTGGAGTCAAACCTTATGTAATAAAGCATCACTTCTGTTGATGTGGGCTACCAAGTGATCCTTGGATAAGGAAGCAAAATACTTTGCCAAATTGTACCTTAATAATTCCTGTTTCTTTCAGTGACAAATGAGTATATGGATATAGCAACGTTTGTTTAAACATCCTTTCATTTCTGTTACTTAACTAAGTTATTACACTGAGTGTATATATGATACATATTTGTGGATGTCTCTTAAAGTGTTACAGTGAAATAAATACAGTCCAGGTGAACGGCATACAGCAAAGTCAAGTCTCCATACTGTGATTCTTGTAAAGTGTTCCTCTTTCTCTTTCCTTCTCCTTCTTATGGTTTGCTATTACTCCCTAATGCTTTATTTTGTATGGTCTCATTTCCAATAGCAGCAGAATTTCATCAACTACAAAGGTTACCTGTGCATGGACATTTAGGATATTTTCGTTCTGTTTTCTTGTTTTTAAAGAAAAAGTAGCATTGGAGGCTTACTTCTTTTTCATTGCATTTCAAGGAAAACAAACAAAATTTGATCAGTGTTACAAGTTACAATAAGAAATTGTAGTATAATAAGGGCAGCAGTATACTCAGCATCAACGTTTTTCTGCTCTAAACTGAGATAACTAAAAACAGTGCTGAGACTAATGGAAAAAACCTTCTCAGTATGGTGAGAAAGCTTATTACCAAGCAAAGAAGATAAAGAGAACAAGAGTAAGGAGAAAGTCTACACAGGATTATAAAGATTTGCAGTGAATGAAAAATCGCATTTTGAAAGCTGTATTTGAAAGAAACAAACTCCTCTGCTCAGAAGGCTACAGATAAGTCATCTAAACACATTTATACCTTTTTGTAATCAAAACCAACCATGAAGATGAGGGTTGGAATATCAGGGCTGTTGCGTTCCATGTTTCCAAAGTGTACATGCTGGGGGAAAACTGTTACAAACCATCAACTCAAAATAAGCAGTTAGATAATTATAAAAAATAATTTATCGACCTCTTCCATCCCCGATATTTTCCTTTTGATTTTTCAATATGCTTTGCATATCAGCTTCTGTTAAGAATTGGGAATTTTGGCCCATGGCATAAAAAAGTACAAAAGATAACTACCTTTCTATAAGTGGGTAGTTTTCTTATGTGGAAATGATACCTTTAAAATTCCTTAGAAGACACTTCAATCCTTATTTGATTACATGATGAATCCTAGTGTGGCTAGTTAAGAGCATGAAAAACTTCACTAAGGAAATACAGTGACATAGAGAAGCTCTAAGAAAAAGGCTACAGACGGAGACAATGTTGTTTCTGATGTCTAATAAACTGTTTGCAGAATACATGTGAATAATCTGATTCATAACATTGCCACCATGTATACACACTAGATTCACAAGTGTATGTTATCCCCTTGCATCATGTTCTAGAAATGCTCTAAATGATTAGTACTAATTATTCATCAGTTCAGTAATCCAGAAGCATTCAGTCATTGGTAACAGTGTTTCCTTTGTTGTTTACAGCTGAAAAAAAGAAAAATTGCAATTAGATTTAATTTTCATTTGTTCTTCCCTATTTATGGCCTAAAATTTTTCTTTCTGCTGTTAGAGTCCATGAACCTATGTAAAGGAAAGGCTTGAGGGGTGTGGAATAACAAGTTCTGGGAAGTTTGCCCAGTAATGTCAGTGCTCGGCAGTTTCTCATTTAGCTTTATAGTTTCCAATAAGAAAAGATCTTTTCTGAACAGTGAAATGAATACTGTGTATACCTGTCATTTTCCTTGATTTGCTTTATGCTCAGTTCTCTTGAATATTTATTGATTCCTATATTACCAGTTTGAGACCCTTTCATGCCTATTATGTATAGCCTCTACAATTTGATTTCCAAAAATCAATATACTGTAACTAAATAGATGTTTCTACTTTCTGCTTACAAAACAAAAGCAGAACCCCAACAAGGTTACAGTGTAAAAGGAGAAACATACAGAAAAAGTTTCAAGTGCATGCTAGTGTGCATCTTTCCTTACAACATATTTTGAGGTTAACTTAGTGAATTAGCTGTATAATAGTATACAATACTGTAAAGTTCCTAAAATCCCCTTCTATATTATTATATTATAGTGATATTTTTTCACAAAACTTAATTTGTAAGGTGAAAAAATGGAATGTCAAAGTTGTTGAAATACTTCTAAAATTAAACACAATTTTACTTAATATTTTTAATGCTACATGTTTGCATGTTATAAAATAAAACAAAAATCATTCACTTGGAATGACTTTTCTCTAAATTTCCATTTTTACTCCTATGTAGAGCCTGAGGGAGTTACTCTGGATTCAGTTCTTTCATACTTTTAACCTTGAATGATGGAAGGAAATAGTAAACTTACCAAATCTGTGGCTGACAATGACCTGGAAGGGCCTGCAAACAATTTGGAGGACAAGGTTACAATTTAAATTAACCTTCATAAATTGGAGAAATGATACGAATCACAGAGATAACGTTCAGTAAATAGAAGTGTGAAGTGCCGCATTTGGCAAGGAGAAATGAAAAGCACAAATACAACATAAGGGAATTTTGAGTAGGCGATGCTAAGTGTAGGGAAGGAGGTAGGAGTCAGTGCGTCATAAACTGAGCACGTCAAGGATTAATATTGTGTTGAGCTGTATCTTTGAGACATTAGTCCAGAGCCCTGTAAGCAGAGGTTTGAATAACTAGATTTATTTAATGTGGAAAACACAACAGATGTAGGCTGATAAGTCTTCCACAATATATAAGTATTTTAATAAAGAGGGAAAATCAAATAAGTTTTATGAGATTCAAGAGTTGGATTAATTTACATTAACAGACTTTTAGCATAGTGATTGTGGAAGTCCTTATACCTCAGAGATGATGAGTGTTAGAATTGGTTATTTAGAGAAGCTGGAAGTTGGCTTTGCTGTCTCTGTGTTTTTAAGAACAGATTAGGTATAATGAAAAGATAGAGAAATTGCCTTTTGCTTTCCTTTCTAGACCTATATTACCTTTTTTCATAGAGCTTAATGATGTTTAAATTTTAGTATAAAATCAGATCAGAATGTTCATAATGTATTGTGTAGCCCTTTTTTCTATGCACCTGTTTAGTCTTCAGCATTCCTATTGGAATGCTTACAAACTTTATTGGTAATTTACGGAAACTTTCAACAGTGTGAGCACTGTTCAGTGTTAAAGCACTACACTCAAAAGGAGGTTCAGCTCAGCAAAGAATACAGCCTCATAATTGCCCCACCCAAATCTCCTTATATTATTTGCTCTGTTTAATTAATTACAGATAATGAAAGTAAATTATACTAAAGAAATTACCAGTCAGTTGTGACAGGAAGTTGTACTCATTAATCGGGCTTCTGCAGAGAAAAGTAAACAAATCTAATCAAAAGAAAGTGAAATTTCTTGTTTGCTATAGAATCATAAGACTCCTAATTATAAATTTAACCAATTCCCTGATCCTAACAGGAATATAAAATCTTGCAAATAGTTAATTAAAACTACAAACAACCTAGATTATAAATATTCTGAACATAATTTGTATCCAAGATAGCAATGACTTTTGTTCCAATCAGAAACATTAACATGATTTGTGAAGACAAATTCTAACATTCCCTGCAGCTTAAGATTTTCAGTCATTTTTCCATGTACTCAAAAAGCATCAAAGCTGCCTTGGATGAATTTGATTAATAAAGGCCTCATGGTACAGAACAACATGTAATTCTGGATTTTCGGAAGAGGCTGAACATTGGCTTTCTCTATTCTTGCAAGGTTAAATTGTGAGAGATCCCACAACAGTGGAATCCCTTTGTTGTTGTGGCTTAGCTCAGACCTTCAGTGAAGGCTTGTGTGCCCACTGGAACTCATATGGCAAATATATACAAGAGTCCTTTTAAGTGAATTAGACTGTAGAAAAGAAGCTGTCTAGCCACAGTACCTCATGCACTGATGTCCTCTTCAGTGTCTACAGATCCTTTGCCTCATCTTGATTTGAATCTTTGCACAGAATGGCTGATGTTGGTAGGGGGCCCTGGGGATTGCCAACTCCAACCAACTGCTCAAGCAGGGACAGCTGGAGCAGGTTGCCCAGAGCTGAGTGCAGTCAGGTCTTGGAGGATACAGGCTCGACAACCTGTTTCAGTGTTTGACTGCCCTCACAGTTTAAAAAAAAAAAAAAAAAAGTTTTTTTTCTTATGTTTAGTTTTATTTTCTGGTGCTTCAGTTTATACTTATTGGTTCCTGTCCTGTCACTGGGAACCACTGAGTCTGGTTCTGTCTTATTTACTTCACCCATCATATATTTATATGTATGCATAAGATCCACCAACCCTGTAATCACCTTTGTATCACTTTTCTGGACTTGCTCCAGCATGCCCATGTCTCCTTTACTGGGGAGTGTCTCACCAGTGCTGAGCAGAAAGGTAGGATCACCTCCCTACACTGCTGGCAGAGCCCTGCCTCCCACAGCCCGTGGTGCTGTTGGTGCCTTGGCTGCAAGGGCACACTGCTGGCTCACAGTCAACCTGGTGTCCCCTACAACCCCCAGGTCCTTCTCTGCAAAGCTGCTTTCCAGCCAGGCAGTCCCAGCCCATGTTGGTGCTTGAGGTTATTCCTCCCCACTTTGCATTCCCCTTTGTTGAGCTTCATGAGGTTCCTGTTAACTCATTTTCCAGCCTTCCAAGTTCCCTCTGAACGGCATCACATCAGTGTGATCTATGAAACCCACCCCGTGGTTTTGTGTTGCGGAGGAAAAAAACGAAGACACTATCTGCTTCCACATTTTGTCTTCTTTCCTGTGATTTTTTTTCTCTCTAATGGCCATCACTGCAACAAAGAGATTATGAAACTTTTTATATCTTAAAATTCTCAACCCAAGCAATTGTATGTCAGAAAACCATAAATATTGCACAGAACATCTTATAAAGAAGTGAAGGTACCCATTTCAGAAACCTTCTTTAATTCATGTAGAAAATCCACTGCTTTCTTTGAGGTAGTGTATGGAGCTCCTCATAACTTGGGCTTGGGGTGGGGGAATGAACAAAAGGGAAAGGCGCAATTTCTCATAAGGTTAGTGTATAAATAGGCCTTTCAACTAGGAAGTATTAATAAGGGAGTTTGCTGTGTAAGAGACAAATTTTATTTTGGTATGCATAAAGGTGCCAGATTAAATGCATAAATAGCTATGATGCAAAAATTGAATTTTTGAGTCAGCTTTAATGTGCCTTTAAAATATTGGAAACTCAAAAAAGGGAATCAGTTAGCATTTATTTTTGGAGGGTGGGAGGGTGGAGTCAGGGTGGAGGGTGAAGTAAAAGAAAACATTTATTGATAATGCGGTGGCTCCAAAAATCAAAGTTTTAGGAGACAATATTTAACTGGCTTGCTTTTTAATGCTGGTTTTTGCTACAGGCTAAAACTTGTAGGAGTAAACAGATTCTCATTTTTTAAATCAGTTGGCAAATTCTTTTCTCCTGCTTAAAGCAAGGAGTTATGAGACTACATACAGAGATCTATAACTCCAGGAAGATGATTTCAGCTTTTAACCACATAATTTTTCAGATATTATGGTTGCAAGTAGGAATCTTTAAGCACATTTTTGATCTAAAACTATAGTGTATCTTAAGGTGGTTGTTTGTGGGTTTTTTGTTTGGTTTGAATTTTTTTAAGAAAGAGCCTCATGGCTGTAACTTTTTGAAGGTCCTGAAATTTGCAAAGATGATTATTTAAAAGACAGAGAAAATACTTTTTTTTCCCCCATGCAATTATTTAGCAATATGATACAGTATGATATGTGGATATGGTGATTATAAAGGTAATTTCAGTTAAACTTAGCATTATCTTCACACTCATGTCTATTTAATTCCCTAGTGATACAGATTAAATATGGAGGTATTACTGACCAGTATTTTATATACAGCCAAGTATAGGTTACAAAATAAGAATCACTAATGTGTGCTACTGCCTGGAGCTGTACTGATATAAGAGTAAAGTTTCAGGTTTAACTAACATGTTTTATTTCTATCACTTTGTCGGTGCTTTGTTTTTACTCAATAGTTTACGAGCCTCCTCCCAGGAGACAGCCTGCGTTCTTGCCCTGTACAGATGTCTATGCACACACATGTACAGAACCTAGGTTGTTGTGTGTATAAGTTCACTTGCACTTGCTCTCTTGTCTTCTTGCAGTGCCCTTTACTGCAGAAGCTTGAGCTTGTTGTACATATGCTGTTGCTTTTAAGGCAAAGTGTTTCAGACTTACTGCAGTTACTATGATAACGTTGTATGTAACCTGGACATCTCCTTTCCAACAAAGCGTGTAGCAGTCACCCTGTAAATTATGAACAAATACATTTTATCATGCATAATACCGATATATTTCTAAGATACTGTCAGCATTTTGTGACTTTCATTTAAGCATGTATCTGTTATGAGTTTGTACATATCACAGATGCTTCCACCAGAATAAATGCAACCAAAACCAGTTGTTCTTTTTATTACTCTTGCTTCTATAATAATAAGGATTTTGTGTGTGTGTGCTAGAAGTCTAACAGCACCAAGTAGACTTTCTTTTATACTCCTGCCACTCAGTCTTTCTCTTTTTGAGCTGATGTTTCTGAACAGGTTGCAGACAAGTAGATGTGTAATGTTGAGCAGGGCAGGTTGTGATCATTTAACTTCTATTCCGTATGACCTTTTCAGGCTCACTTGGAGAAACACAGCAGTTTTGGATAAATAATATCTTTCCTTGAGGAAAGTCTTCTCAGAGTATTTTCACGGCCTTCCCATCTCCCCAGGCCTGGTGGCAATGGGGTCTCTTTTGGTGTTGCTTTTTTTTATTTTTATTTTTTATTTTTTTAACTGAGTAAACTTAGTTCTAAATGTGGCATTCTGGCATCAATAACACACAGGAATATAATTACAAGGGTTCTGCAACCAGTACAGTAAAATCAGCAGTTGCTCAGAGCCACACAATACAACATTGCACCATAGCAAGCATAGCTTTCAAATGAAATTCCACTTTAGGAATATAAAATAGCTTGTATTTAGCTCAAGCACCCAGTCTCTCATATTTTTTTGAGTCTTCCTCCTTTTTGTCTTCTGACTCATACAGATTTTTAAAATCACCTGTGTTCTGTTTACCTTTTCTGTCAAATTATTATTGAAGTTGCTTTATAAAACACAATGGTTCATTTCCAAACATTTTCACAGGTTTTTCTTACTTCTGTGAATGTCTCCATAGTGCTGACAATTTCAAAACTTAAAAGGCTTCCAATACTGAATCAAATCCTGAATGGGATCAAAATCAGCAAGTGGAGGATCAGAAGGAAAGGTTAGGTTTTTTAGTTCACAGTAAGGGAGAATGATAATAAATAAGTATTTTTATAACGTATGGAAGTAGAAAAGACTTGTTCTAGCCTCAAGACCAAACTCAAATGGCAAGCAAACAAGAAGTAATATCAAACCAGAATCATCTAAAAGATAGGGAATGAAAAGGAATAATTAGATAATTTCAAATAACCTCTACTACCCTTGTTTGCCCTTTGTTAAATAAAACAAAGCTTTCAGGTGGTATGGTATTGCTTTTTTCCCCACATATACACCCCTCCCTCCCTCCATTCCTCCATCCCATCCATTCATTCATCTGCTATTTCACATTGGTTTATGTCATTATAAGGACTAGCTCATCTTTTTTCCAGTATATAGCAAGTACTTCAAATACTGAAATAAGATTCTCCAGAAACTTAGATCCACTTCTTTGAAAATAAGTGTATAATATTTTCCTTTAATACTTTCATTTGAAGTTCTCAGGCATGTAATACAGTCTCTGATATCATGCAATATAATGTGATGTTATTAGTGTGAATAACCTTAATTGTGTTCCTGGGAATAATACAATGGACGGTTTAATTCACTCCAAGGAACACTTCTGTGCAGCATAGAGATATAAGTAAGGCAAGGAGTTGTCCAGCAGTTATTCCATGTATAGTAGTCCTTGCTATTTATTTTCAGGCTCAAAGTGATCACCTCTATTTCTCATACTCAGAAATTTAAAAAAAAAAAGTTGTGTGGGTTGGTTTGGTTTAACCAAGTAAACGGTGCAGTCAAGAGTAGTAAAGTACTGCGGCAAGTAGCAATTTGCTGAGAACAAATAATAAAATTCCTCCAGTACAAACACTAGTAGCAACTGCCACGCCTTTTCTGAAGGAATGTTTTCCTGCGGATTTTAACGCCTGTCTTATTGTATATGCAAACATCCATACCTACTTTCCTTTGTCCAGCAGTTCGTGTTCAACAAACAGCCAGGACATGAGGAACAGAGTCGATGGAGTCCTACTTTTTCCTTCAGTACACCATCAGTCTGCTGTCTCACTGGGGGTGGTGCTGTGATACTGCATAGCATTCTACATGACTAAAGGTGACACAGAAATGCAGGATTGCTGTAGACCATTTTTGGAATAGGTATCTGGTGCTGGGCAGTCACAGGAAGCCTCCTGTTCACACTGCAGAAAAGAAAACTTTGCATATTCAGTACTTTCTTCATGAGGGAATTGTAAACTCTTGTGAAATTACCATACTGCTAGGTGTCTTAAAACCTGAACCACAATGACTAATATCTTGGTGGGGAGGAAAAGAAAGTTTTGTTGACACTTTTAAAAGAATGCAGTCTTACCTCTCTACTGACAATTTCAGGTCACCATGTCAGAAAATATTTTCCTGGTACACAAAATAACTACATTTTTGCATGTCATGTCTGTTCAATTTCAGTAAGTTTTTTTCTACTTTCGCCATATTGAATGTCCAAACAAACATTGACAATCAAAACCAATTATATCCTAGATGAGTAATAAATTACATCACCCACTAGTAATATTTTCTGTATGTGTTCTTTGAAGTTGGGTTCAATCCTCCTTTGATGTTACTGCAAACCTTCAATTTTGAAACATTATTCTTATGTTTTAATCACTGTATTCTAGTTATGTGCTTATATTCTAGTTTATGAATAAACTGCACTCATAATTAGAGATTTAAAAAATCACATACAACATTTATATGTAACCTTACAGATATTTAGCTGTTATTAATAAGATGTGGGGAAAAGTGTATTTGGTAATATTTATATTATGGCAAGAACAAACTTCTGTGCAGAAACTTGCAGCAAGTACTTTTGAGTGTATTCTGAGTCAACTCAAAGCACTTGGGCTCTCTAGTAATTCTTATTAAAATAACCAGATGAAAGACTAGTTGAGCAAAAAAATTAATTCTTGTAAACAAATGACTGTTTGAAAAGTTCTACAGGGTTGTAATCTATAATAGAAAAAAGTTTTAAATTTGAAAAGAAACTTTCATGCATTATTTCTTGTCCTAGACTTTTGTCTTATATATAAAGCTTCTGATTTCCTAATGCACGAAAAATGAAAACAGAACCATAACTGAACTTTGGCTGCACCTGCCTAGCTTTGAAAAAACGATTTCCAGTGACCTTTAGCCCCTAAACAGTTAGATTACCCAACCACAGTTAATAAGACTTTTAAAATAAGGGCTATTGAATTAGCATAATGCTGTTTGGCACACATTGGCTTGTATATTGAATGATATGCTTTGTAAATTAATTTATCCTTTACATTAATTGGTACTAATTACTGCAGATCTTTTTAATATTAATGTGTTAATCTGTATATCTGTGACTAGAATTGCACATTAAATTCAGAATGTCAGTCGAACATTCAATTAAAAAGTTAGCTGATAATGTAATTTGTAGTATATATTATCATTAGACTGAGAAAACATGCAAAAGGTTGGGTATTTATCTGGGGCTAATTAATCCTGTATGTGTGCGTGAGGTTAAATGGGGTAATGGTTTATATTCTTCTTGAGTCAAAAGAATTGGCAAACTTACTAGAATTGGGTTATTTGTTCTTGTTTTCTGTGAGATTTGCATACCTGATTAAGATACGTGAAATGTGTGAAAGTTTATACCATTTAATTTTAAGACTATAAATACAGATATTCAGTTTGGACCTAGTGCTGTTTTTTCATAAAAATAGATATCTAGTACTTTATTTTCAGTTTTCAGTCTTTTATTCTTTTTCTTTTAAATTATTTAATAAGCAACTAAGAGAATAGTAAAGCCAAAGAAAATTACAATTTTAAATTTAGTTGAATCTATGGATTATTCTATCAGCTTTACCATAGATATATGCAAAAGTTAAAAAAAAAAGGGTGAAAGTGGTTATTTGACCTTCTCTAGTTTTGACTTAGTTTATTCAGGGTGTGAATTTTGAATGCATATATTTGTCACTTTCTCGGATATTTACATTTTTCAAGCTTGAAAATGCCTACTTAAGCAGCATTTAAACTGTTAAGAGCTACCATATCTTGTGCATTTAGCTAAACCATAAAGACCCTTCAAGTGTAAGCATACAGTGTTCCTTATTTGTGTATTAAGTATTCTTCACTTAATTCAGATGTAACCTTTAGTGAACATTGAACACATTAAAAAAAACTTTTTTGATCCAGAAGCACAAAAAATCATGATAAAATACATACATTTTATAAAGAGCTTTCAGATGGCCAGACTGATTGTATTCAAATTTATATTCAGTAGTCCCTTCCCCTCTCCCCCCCTCTTCACTCCAAATGATTTGAGAGGAACAAACATTTGAAACACGATTTCTAGTGTTATCTAACCAGATAATGCTTGTGATGCAACTGTAAATTATGGCATACAATGCTTAAGAAATATTAAAATAACAGTTTGTATAATGACATTGTATGCTGTGCATTCTAATATCTAATTTTTCCACTTTCATCCAAAACCTCATAAAATAAGCTGTTAAACTTAACTGAGATGGGCAATAAAATAACTGTGATAAATTTACATTTACAGCACTGTTGCAAAGACATTAAACCATGATGCTTAAACCTAGGTGCAGTCAGTAAACATCTATGAAAAATTTTCATTTAAAACTTTAAAGTGTAATCTTTATGACTGCTTAAAAGGAAAAAAAAAAAGTGTTTCTAAAATTTCAACTCTGTCTCAGCTCTGAAGTTATGGCTTACTATAGTATTAGAAAGCACTGTCCAGAAACAGATTGGAAAAACAAAATAGGATGTTATTAGTTCTATTTGTTTGGGTTTTGTTAATGTACAGGAAAATAATACATCACAGTTTCCAGTTACTGTTTTTACATTAAGGTTTTGTTTATCTGATAGAGCATCTTTGAAATAGCTAGGAAATTTCAGTGCTTCTTGAGAGCTTTCAGTATTTTTTAGACTGGACTCAGAGGTGAATTTTTTAATTGCCGATTCCATGTGTGCTCGTTACTTCTGAATGTCTGCCCAGGTTGTATTTTACACTGATGCAGTCTTGCCCTCTAAGTCATAAGTGTTTATACACACAGAGAAAAAATTCAGACAGTATGTCTTATATATTGCAGACATTATTGTGTAAGTTACTTAGATACTTAAGATGTAAGAAACTTTCCTGTGTTTCATGTTTTTCCTCAAAATACCAAGAAAAACTTAACTTGAAGCAAACCAGAACAAGAAAATACAGAAAGGCACAGTTTACAAATAACTTCCTTGATAGTGCCTTTCCTTTAACTGAAGGCAGAAAAAAGTTATGAGAATTGCTTAGTATATTCTTCAGTGGGATTTGTGAGCTTGGTGATATAAAATTATTCATGACTAAGACATTGGTTTGAAGGCCTGGCCAGTTTTTATGAAGAATCTTTTCCTGCATAAAGAAAAACTACTATGGAAAGCTATAATTTAAGTTCTACTGAAAATTTGAAACTATCTTCTGGGATAACAGAGTTTATAGAGAAATACTGCAAATCTCTTGGAACAAAAGTGGGGGTTTGAGTAAAGTGAACACAATACTTAGTATTAGTGAAAAAGTGAACCACGTGAAATAGAGTATCTAATTTGCTGATCTATTTTTTTAAAAATAACTTTACTCATCTGTAAAGCTATGTTGTGCATTAGACATGGTTTTCAGTGTAACTGTATAGAAGTAATGTATTAAAAATATTGTTTTCAAAATATAGGGGCTATACCTGTATTTCCACATACAGTGTTCTTACATAGCTGTCTTTAATACAGCTGTTCAGGTATGCTTTTTGATCATATAAAGACTGTTCATTTTTTTCACCTATCTGGCAATCATTGTCTTCCTGAAGTAAAGGTTGGAAATAATTTAAGGAGACAGACCCTTTCACAGGGTCATGGTGAGTTCATAGGGATTATTTGTTCCCCAGTATGAAAGCATTGCCTGAGCCCAATAAAGACAAAAAAGTGACGGCACTAGGTCGGTCTAAAGGCCCATTTAATTCTCTTGTTTCTGATGGTGGCCAAAAGTGGATGTCAAGGGACACGTAAGAATTTGTGGAGCAGAGACTTCCTGAGCCAGAGGTAGTTTTGGTTTACACAGTAACCCTCAGTGTATTTCCCTCCCATTCACAGCCTTCAAGTTAGAGACCATAGAGGTTAATGTTTTGTGTCCATCGCGTTTTGTGACACGGCCGTCCACCGCTAAACTATACATCATGTGAATTTTGCCTGCTCAATAGTTGCCATCTACTAACATCTTTGCCAACACCTTATTCTTCTGTTTGAAGACATGATGAGCTGTCAATCCTAGCTCATTCTCTGCAAGTCATTTGTAATATTACACAGATACAGGAATTACTAGAGAGGTTTATAGGATAGCAAATTCTGATCCTCTTTCAGATCTTATCTTTAATCATTACACAGCTCTTGCATTAAGCTATTCCTAATACTCTTTTTATACTGCAGGGAATTCCAATCATGGGTAACTGTCATCTTTTTTCTAATAGAAATGTCTCCAGCTGACTTGTTCTTTTCTTACCATTACACTGCTTTTTAATGTACATATATATGGTGAAGGTACATTAAATAAATAAGCAATTAGTTGTTCTTGCAAATTAATCTGTAATTACTAGGCCGAAGGAGAAACATATATGGCCAGTTATAAACTAGAATAGAATAATAGAATTTAAACTAATCAGAGATTGAGTGTTCTTTATGAAAAATTGTAACACTTCACTATGTCCTGTCTGCTGAGGGAAGAAAAAAAAAAAGAAACCAACCCACAAAAAACTATACAGTCACAAAACCCCAATGATTATAATTTTTTTTATTTACTGCTCATAAGTAAAGTATTAATAGTCTGAAGACATTTAGAAAAAGGTCTTTATAGATTGTAGTTACTAATTCTGAAGCATGATTAGGTTATTGTGCTGGCATAGAAGGCGCCAGATGTTTCTATCAAAAAGAGAACAGAGGATCATTGTAAGAATTAGAAAAGAGCAAAATATATTTGTCAACAATAGAACTGTAGTTACAGGACTTTTTTTACCAAATAGTCAGCAAGCAATGTTAAAGGTCTGTACATTTTCTTACAAACAGCATAGCTAATTCCCTAATCTATGGTGCTTGCATGTAAAAAGATATAAAAGTTAAATTAGCTAGACAATATTCTCTTCCACTGTAATTTAAGAATAATATTCTACTTTCTCTCCAGACAGCATTTGATCTGATGCATCTCCCCCCAGGGAGAACGCACCTGTTTTTTTCAGCTCAGTTCTGAAAGTTTGTTGACCTTGCTTCCTATCTAACATGGCAGAAGCTACTTACTGACCATGGCTGCTGCTGCTGCTTATTTTCTAGATTCACAAACCATGTATGTTATCTCTTGTTTGGTCTTTCTGTGTAAAGCTAGTCAGATAATTGATCTTTTCGGCTTGATGAGCTGAAGAAGGCTAACAATGAAACATAAACCAGAAAAAATATTTTACAGTAACATGAAATATTTATTTGAAACACGACAGTCAGGACCTTAGTATTTTAAACCACTTTAAATGTAAGTTCTTTGTCAAGGTCTGTGTGGTTTGAAATTCAAGTTAAACCTGTGAAGAAAAAACCTCTAACAGCTTATAATTATATGTATAAGTATATGTGTATATATAAAACAAATGCTTTGAGCAAAATTGACTTATTTTTGCAGAGATCAGTATTCCTAAAAGTGCACATTTAGTTAATTCTTTTTTTCATCAAAGTTGTTTCACTCCCTGCTTTGTTGAACACTGCATTAGGGGCTTCTATGAAGCCCAGATTTTTAGTATTGAAACTTGTGCCTCTTTGCATCATTTAATATTAGTGGCTGAGACAGTCTCCTAGAGACCAGGTGTGAATTTGATGTTAAGTGTTCTGCACTACCTCTGCCTGAGTATGGGTGAACCTGTAGCCAGTGTGAAGTAAAGGGAGTTTCACCATTCATGTTAATGGGGTCAGGAATTCATCATGTGCACTTAGTACTGGGAGAAGTGAAAGTGAAGTCCTTGAGGACATACCTCATGGCAACACCTGAAACAGATGTCTAATTTTCTCCTTATTATGTTGTTTTCATGCTATTAACTGATCCACTGAAAGTAGCCTAGAAAACTTGGCCTCATGCCCTGAATTCTTGTCAGCAGACTTTCAAGCTTTTGTGTTTTATCTGGCAAACCTAAATCTTTATTGATTTTTTTTATTTAATCACATTTCCCAGAGAAAGCATGGTGAATAAGCCACTAGACTAGGGCTTAAGAAATTTCAGCTTAAGTCTTTTTTCACCAGTTTTTCTCTAAGCCATTTAATTTTTAGTACCTCAGTTACTCAGATGGAATAGATAACACTTCACAGTTTTACAGGATGCTTGTAAGGGTAATTTCATTAAAGATTTAAAAACTGATACTACAGTAAAACGCCATCTGACTACAGTTTCCTACTATGCAAAATTGGTGGGAAAAGAACATTTTTTGCCATACTGATTTCAGAGTCCTTTGTTAACTTGTCTGAAATAAAACTCATCCAAACAAAGTGCATAGGGTACTTGACATAGTTCTGGTATAACCTACAAAGCAAATTTAGTGTTTTTGGTGTTTGGATGAAGTACTTGAAAATGGCAAGATTCAAGCCCTGATGAATACTGTGGCTTTGTAAACAGGAAATTAGAACAACATGTGTGGTCAAGAACATTTTTTCACATGAGATCTCATAACTGTTTGACTCCTTTTCCACCGTATGATGTTGTTACATTATTTTGTTAGTCTCTTGTGCTTTTTGAGGAGTGGAATGAGGCAATATAAAGTGGGGGTTTTATCTATTTAGATATTTCACTTAGGGTCCAAGTTTTGTGGTAATACTTATCTCAGTCTTTGGACAAAAGAACTGATTTTTAAAAAATGACCAAACAAAAAACCCCAAATCCCCCAATCCAAAACTAAACATGTAAACTATGTGCTTATAGAATTCCCTGGGGTGATGGTGCATCTCACTTGATTGTAGGGCCAGAAGGCCATGTTCACTAGATTTTTAACTCTAACCAAGAGCTTGTAGCAGGTGTAATTGCCAGTTGTATCATAATTTATAAGTCTGTTGGAATTCATAATCATCTTAAGATACTGTTTGCTTTCCTTTATTTATAATTAAGCCACTATTTATTCTCAGTCCCTGCATAATATTTTATTTTTTAAATTCTAACTATAATAGCTAGCGGACATGTCAGAGACTAAATAAATAAATAAAATATTAGGTGAAAAGTACATATGCTGCCTCTAGCAAGAGGGGCATTAAAAACTAAAATGCCCCTATTGTAATAGCAGTCATTAAGCCATGATAAATTTATGAACATCATGCAATCAACTTGGAACTAAAATAAAATATAACAGATTTAAAAAAACAGCAACAAAGAAGCTAAGAACAGACAAAAAAATGTTTCTGTTAATAGCAATAAGTAGGATTTTAGCATATACTGAATTTTGAGTGCTAAGTGCAAAGCAAAAACTGGCACATTTTCAATACAGAATCACATGATGGTTATTAGCTATGCAGGTCCTGGGAAAGTCTAGGTGCAGCATTCTTGATCGATCCTCCAGTTTGTAGTTTCAGCCTTGCTTACGGCCCAAAGGAAATGGCGTTTTCCTATTTCATCCCAACTGAACCATTTATAGAGCCCTTCATCTGGGAATGTCCCTCAGATGGCACTGGAAAGGTCAATGCCTAGTCATTGCACAGCATTAGTGAGGCTGTTAAGTACTGTGATAACGAGTCCTCTGGCTGTTGAGTGTTTAAAATGGTTCAGTGACTGGAAATGAAGGGAAAGGAGTTATCAAACTCTTACTAAGTTGACAACAACCGAGACTATTTGATATTCCTTAAAGCTCTGGGACATATTTAAGTATAATCATAAGATGAACTGGTCTAGCGTCTTGCTCATATTATGTAGATCTGTTTTACACATAAAAAGCAGCACACAGCTTTCTTCCTAAATGAAATAGAAGAAAATTGCATTGTTAGCATAAATGTAGAATGTGCAGGGGTACCACAAACTAAGCAAGATAGATATAAGCATTTTGGCACAGAATAAATGAATAATAGATAATAAGGTAGTTCATTATGGAAACCACCTGTTTCTACCTTGCTTGATCTCCAATATGGAATTTTAAGATAAATTCATATCTTTCAAGTCCACCTGTGTATAGAGAACTACATTTTCCAATTATAAACCACATGTTAATACAATATTTCACTGTATGTGAAATATCTACTTGTTGTTTAATAAGAAGCATTCGGAACTCAGGAAAAGAAAAGTATGTTACATCTTCATTAGATTTAAATTTTTGCTTCTTGAAGCAATTAATCAATTATCCCTATATGAGTATAAATGTATGGTTTAAATGTAAGAAGAAATTCTAGACTGGACAGGTTTGTTCAGTCAAGGATTTAGTCTTCAATATTTTTGTATAGGGAAACAAAGGTTTATAATTTACATTATAATTGTTACCCCATATTCCAACTATATTGGTTTTAATTTGTTTGTTACTCAAACAAATGAGTTTATTCTACTAGAAAGACATGTGTCCTTACTGATTATTTGATTAGGGGAGAAATACATTAAAGATGTATGTAGGAAGACAGAAAAGTGATTTGTACTGGATGGCTTGGTTAAGTAAATTTTAGAAAAGTTTTGAACAAGATAAATAATGCATTGCAATTACCTTAAAATAGCATAAATATGAAGTCTGCAAGAAGAGCCCAAGGCAAGCTATTAAAGGGTGGTCACCAGCAAGGTCATGCTGTTCTCCACTGAAAGGGTGTAACCGAGCTTTGCCTCTGTTGCCAGGAGTGGGTTTTGTTTTTTGAGACTCCTAATCTCTCCCTGTACGTGTCTCTTTTCTTAGAAGCCACTGCAAAATTTCTCTTGATTCCAAGTACTTTTTGTATGGTCACAATGAACATAAATGGGAACCGTTTAGGTATGGAAGGGCAGAAGAGACTGCAGTTTTGAAAGAGAAATAAAAAAACCCTGAGAATATGCTTGGAAAAATAAACTAACAACACCACCCACGCTACAAAAAAAAAAAAAAAACCACCCACCACAAAACCCACAACAAAGAAACAACCAAAAACCAACCACACAAAAAAACCCCCAACCAAACAAAAAAACCCCAAAAAACAAACCACCACACCACACAAAACCAAAACCTAGAGGCACAAACATAAAAAAGCAAACCAGAGTTCCGTGGCCAAGTATGGACTCAAAGAATCTTCTGTTCTCAACATGTTTTCCCTATGGGAAAACAAAGGGACAAGGCTAGTTCTGCCTATGTTAGCTTTCAAGAAGGGGTCTTGGAAGTGCTGCTGGCACCCATCAGACTGAGATCATTACCTCAGTTGCTTGCTATCACTTCTCTATCACTTTAAACCTACACTTTGAAACATGAAAATTCATAGATATTCATTCCTTATATGATATTTATGGACAAGTAAGTGTGTTTTAGGAGCATAGAAGTGTCATATAGCTTGCATTACACAGAAATGCTTGAATACTATGGTTATGTTGATCGCATATGGTCTTAACAGATTCATAGAATCACAGAATGGTTTGGATTGGAAGGGACCTTAAAGATCACCTGGTTCCAACACTCCTGCCATGGGCAGGGACACCTTGCACTAGACCAGGTTCCTCAAAGCCTCATCCAGCCTGGCCTTGGACACTTCCAGGGAGGGGGCATCCACAGCTTCTCTGGGCAACCTGTTCCAGTGCCTCCCCACCCTCTCCATGAAGAACTTCTTCCTGCTATCTAATCTAAACCTCCCCACTTTCAATTTAAACCTGTTACCCCTTGTCCTGTCGCTACAGGCCCTTGTAAAAAGAGTCCCCCCCAGCTTCCTTGTAGGCCCCCTTCAGGTACTACATGTTCTCCATTTATGATTTTAAACAATTGCTTAAATATTAGAAGCTGTGTGGTAAAACTTCAGAGCATTCAGACTTGGTGCTTTGTTTGGGCCCTGGTTTTGAGCTCAAGCACTACTGCTGCTGCTTCCCTTAAGGAATGTTATTTTTATCAAAGTAAAATGGAAGCTGTGGTTGGATGCATGAAGGCAAGTTACTTTACTTTTGCAAATGTTATCAGCTGTTATTAGCAATTAGCTTACAGAGGCTTTTTTTAAATGCCTAACTAGCAAGGTGATATATCGTGCTCTAACAAAAGGGAAATTTTTAACAAATGTAGGTCATCTTTGAACAAAATTAACATTCAACAAAACATGCATTATAATGTCTCAACTTGAGGAAGCCAAGCCTACTGACTTCAAAACATGGTAAGGTGCTGCCCTCTTCTGCTTATTCCAAGCTCAGTTTTTTTCTGCACTGCAGTGCCTTTGAGCAATCTTTATTCTGTGATAGGCACAACTTTGTTTAAAAAAACACCAAAGTTTGCAAGTGCACTTGAAGAAGTAAGCATGCACGTAATCACTGTATGTAGGAAAAGTACATGGCATATTTTAGCAGAAGTGTCCAATGCATTTGATGCATTCTAGTAATTAGGTTAAATAAAGCAAAAATCCTGCTTCTCAACTCTTACAATGTAACAGAGGAATTAAAAGATACAGCTGGATTTTAACCTGTATAAGGACAGTCATCTGTTTTGTCTGATAATGAATTTAGCCATTATCCCTTGTGTCCTCTTGACAAACCTGTTCATTGCAAAGCACTATACAGATCTGCACAACATTGCCAAAGAATTGAGCAGGTATGTATTATAAATTGCAGCTTCTCTGGGTATAGACATGCTGCTTTCATTCATAGGACTAAGCAGTAAGTTCTGAGGGTCTGGCCTTAAATTTTTTTTTCATTCAGACAGAGCAAGCTGCTTTTATTTTCATAGGAGAAATAATAGCTTTACAGCTTATAACTGCCCTTTAGCAAGAGCACATCCTTAATAGAATAGAATGTGCTTGTGCATTTAGTTCACCTGTCCTATAGACAATTTATCAGACGCTAAAATTGTGGGAATGAAGGCAAGTGATAAATTAAATTGCTACTTTGTCTCTGTATTACAAATTTGGAAATTTGAATCTCTTAGCAGTTCTGCAATTCAGATATAGTTCTAATAAGGATTTCTGTTGACTATAATTTAATGGGCATGGAAATGTAGTGCATCATGAAAGTGAATTTTGATGCACTTCAGTTATTAGAAACACCTTTTTTAGAAGAAAACGCTTTTCAGAAAAAAGGTCAAAATAAAATTGACATTGGTAAAGACTATTTCACTACCTACCTTCAGAGATTGCAAAAATTTGTATGCTTTCCAGGAGATAGAGAATCTGTTTTTATTGTATTTTTGCTATTGCTTATCAAGTTGCATTGTTTTCAGCCTAACTGTATGCCTAACTAAGCTTCTGAAAAAGTAGGCACTGCAAAAAATAATCAAATTGTTTAAATCCATCTTTAAATCTAACACCACATTTTGTCTTCAGTACTTTCAACAAAGCAGTTTTGATTCATGATCCAGCTAGTGTGGCTTTTTGTAAACATAGTCTTTCCACATATTCTGTGACGTTTCTGTAATGAATCATCAGGCATGAAAAATGTACGTTGTCATAGGCTAACACTGGGAGAAGTCACTAAAGTAATAGGTTACTATTGTGATTGCCATAAAATGGAGATGGTTAAAGATGACTCTGTGCTTCAATATTTTTGCTGACAACTACATATATTATCATATATTTCCAGGATGTCGATTCATTAACCTGTGGAAATCCATAGGGAGTGTAATAGTTATGGCTTGATTGAATTTTAGATAAAAATGTTTGTCCAAATTGACTATTACCTTAGTAACAGTGCTTCTCTGACTGGTACTGTAGTAAGTGCATCTGTCCCAGTTTTCAACATTACTTAAAAGCTGATGGAACCTCAATTTTAAGTCAAGTACTCCCTTCCAGACTAACAAAAGCATTTTGGCAGCTATAGCTGACAGCACTGAATTACACACAAGTATGAGAGAAGCGTTAATGACAGGTGCTTACAATGATGAAATTCTTTTGAGAAAGAATGAAAATTCTTTACAACTCATTTGCTCAGTACTGAAATGTACTGAAATGTAATCTTTTCATATCTATGATTTAATGCATAATTACCTTGAAAATGACTGATTTTTGGGTGGTGTGTTTGGTATTCCAGTAATTTTATTTTTTAAATGGTGAATTTACAATCTGCTTAGTTAGGCTTCAATATAAGTTTGAGTTGTGAAAGTGTCATACCATTAGTGAAAAATTGATGTTGTTGATGTTGTTATTTCAACAGAAGAGGAAATACTTCCCACTTAATGCTGTGGCTTCATCCTTGGAAATCACAGACCATAAATGTCTGCAAGGCCAGGCTGGATGAGGCTGATCTAGTGGAAGGTGTTCCTGCCCATGACAGGGGGGTTGGAACTAGATGATCTTTAAGGTCCCTTCCCACCCAAACCATTTGTGATTCTATGAAATACAGTCTGTGTGCTAGTAATGATAGATTGAAATGGAAGGTTTTCTTGGGATACTAGAAATCCATCAAGAGGTGAAAATAGTTCTTTGATGATGCTGGATTTCTGTAATGCAATAGAGAGCATATGAACAGAGTATATGCTATGATGACTAAACTTGATGTTTCTTCTGGGTATATGCTACTGCCCATACAAATGCATCTTAAATGTATATGCAGATATATAATTAATTTACCTTCTCTTATTGAAGTAACTTGCTGAAGTAGTGCATTGGATGTAAATCTAGATACTAGGAAGCTGAGATATAAACTAGCTAAATTAACAATAAGCATAATTGAAACAATGATGCTTTGATTGAAGCTACAGTAGTGGTATAGTAGCAAGAAGAAAAAGTACAAAATTTGAAAATATATAAGGCTGTATTTCACTTGTCTATAAATTGCTTACAAAATTTCAGATATGTAGTAAAATCTGTGCTGTTGAAGTTGTGTCTACAGGTACTTCAGAACCTGCTTTCTAGTTCTAGACTAACAAACCTTTGTTAACCTTTTTGCTTACTTATTTATCAGCTGTATTACAGGATTAGACAAGTGAATATCTGCATTTCAGTGTTTATAGTGAGCCAGCTTATAGACTACTGCTTACAGGCCACTGATATTTTGGAGATATGAATTTGTGGCATTGCTACTTTTACTGGGATTTTACTGTTTGCTCAGAAGTTCTTTGGTAGGGAAAAGTATTTTAAGAAAAAGACAACTGGGAACTTCAGTGTGTGTTACTCTTGGGAAAAATATTATTCCATATAGCTATTAAAATTTCTCATTTAATAAAAGATGTTCCACAGCAATTAAGAGGCTGACTGAATAGATATTGAGGAGGACAAATCCCTCAACTGTTTAGTACAAAGCATAAAATACCATAATTGGCAAGTATATTAGGATAAATAGTTGTGATCAGTTTTTGTATGTACAGTTGCTAAAAAAGATTGCTAGAGAGGACTGTAACGGGATTGACAGAACAATTCTTGTTTATTTGCATGGAAATCGAACTGACTTTTATAAATCTCCAAGTTAAAATATTGAAATTTGTCCTGATATAAAAGGGATTAAATAACAAGTAGATTGCTTACTGGTTTAGATCTGTATTCACCAATTGCTCAATGGGAAATTACTGAATGGAAACATGAAGATGAATGAGATGCAGCATAGAACCATAGACTTCAGTGTGAATCACCAGTCAATGAACTCAACAACAGGAAAAGTTATTTATATTGGAAACTCTAGGATACCAGAAATTTAATTATGTCTAGAGTAGGTAAGAGGGTTTCATCATAAAAGTAATAAATAGGCAGATGTTTCTTACCTTGCTGCTGGGTCTTAATCCCTTTTAATTCTATTCTCTGCTCCCCTGTAAGGGAGCACAGAGAATACTAAACTCAGTCTGAACATTTCATTTTACTTCTGTGTTTATAATGACAAAAATCTCAGATCTTATTTCCTGCAGGACTTAGTCTTGAATATCTAGTCTGCAGAGGCAATTTAGGCAGACAGAAGAGCTTTTACTTTTCTCCTGCTGTGATGCATAGTGACTTTGTACACTCTGAGCTCTCAGCTGATCCCTGCCTTTTTCAGGTGGCAGCCAGGGATCTCAAGGATTGCCACTGCTGGGAAGCTTCCCTGTACTTGCTGAGTGGGCAGCATTTAATAACACCACTGCCTTAACTAAAGCCAAGTGCAAGCTTGTGTTTTGAAATAAAAGACAGGCAATAAATGTGCTATAAATTTAGAATGTATTTCTGTCAATAGCTTCAAACATATCCAAGCTGTTTACATTTGTGGTTTTGACCACAATTTCGTGACCACAATTTAATTTCCATATGCAATTTGGAAAATGGCTGTGTATGGGATTTAGCCTGCAGCTCAGCCTGTTGCTGTATCACCACTTGGGAATGTGGGATGGTCAGATCCCATGTGGTGTCAGCCTCTCCAAGGCTACCTTGTGGGACAAGTCTCATTTAAAAAGAAGGCAGCTTTACTGCAGGAGCCAGCTCAGTATTTCTGCAAGGTTTTGTACAATACTGTGAGAAAATACTAGGTCTAATCAATGTGGACTGTGAATAATGCACAGTATAAATGCTCTTAAGATCTGTCATCTTAGTTGATAAAGTAGGTATGGGGAATATGAAGTTATTCAGATACTGCAGTAAGGGCAACTGTATAGATACTTAGGTAAACATAATCTGCAAGTACATGAAGGCGATGGTCCAAATTTGGGAAAGCATTTGAACAGTATAACAGCAAGCATAAAAGTAATCCCAGTATTGGTCAGTGAAGTTATTCCCATGTTTCATTTAAGTATACCTGTAAGTGATTTGCTATTTCTTAACCTTTAAAAACTCCCGCTTATGAGGACTCTCCAGTGATGAAATGTACCTCACTAGCACTATAGTTTCTCTTTCTCAGACACCGCAGGAAAATCACCATCTTGGTGGAATAGATCTGTAAAAGAACATTAGAAATAATTTGAGGAATGGATGCTAAAACTGCTCAGCTATGAATTCAGTGAATTGAACTGGTTGATAGTGTTGCAGTAGAACTTAGAATTGCCACTAAAACCAAGACGTTCTGGCATTAAGACTGATAGAGAACATCCCAACCAGCTGTTAACTTGCCGATGAGGCTCATAGTGGCGACTTTTGGATTCTGGAACTGAATTCAGAGATTAAATGTTTAATCAAAGTAAAACACCAGTATTTTGAATGATTATGCTGTCTTCAGGTGCCTATTGGGACATCATTGTCTTTTCCAGGATCTCTAAGGGAAGAAAATAAAATGTGTCACTACAGCATGTGCTGGTGGCTACATCATACTATGAACACTCAAAGGATGTTTCAGGACATAACCACGGAAAACATGCAGCACTTGCCAAAGCAGTGCTAACAGTCTGCCAGAAAATGTACCCCCTTCAGATATATTAGTAAGAGTAAGAAGAAGCTAATATTTCTGTGTAATGAAAACCACAATAGTTTTAATAACCATATTGAGGTTTAATATTTCTGAGATTTTACCACATATAGTGCATTTTTATTACTATTTTTAGTTATTTTTGCTAAGGTCAAATACATCAATGTATATTTACCATGCATAGCAGAGAAAAATGCTTGCATGGGTAAAACTTAAGAGAAGCTAAAATATTTGCAAATAAGAAAAGATTGTTTATTTTATTATAAATAAATATAAAAGGTTAGCTATCTCAATATCAGCAGTATATTTCCTTGTATTTCTTATTGAAGAAAAGAGAAAAAATTATAGGAAAATTACGCAGGAGAGGGAAAACCAAAGCCAAACCAAACCATACTTTGTTTACTTCATGCTGCTAGCTAAATAAATGGTTACATCCTGCTTGAACTTCTTGGATTTGTTGTTTGAGGTGCAACAAGTAGTTTTCATCCTAGAAGAAGGGAATTAGTGTTGGTTTGAAACTAAAATTTATAAAATTATGGGTGTACAAGAAAAGGTGAAAAGAATTAGGGACATGAAATTAAACCAGCATGTGTCAGGTTCAAGTCAAACAGAAGGAAATCCACTCTGCACAAGGCATTAAGAAAACTGCACAACTCCTTTTCTTAATTTTTAAGTGATCTTTGCACCAATACCTGCTTTATACTAAAGCAAAGTATTTATTAAAAAACAAAGAAGTGCTGACATATGAAAACAAGTTTTATCACTTCAGAGCACAAAGTGCTACTAAGGCCAAAATAGAACATATGAGCAAACACTGTAGAGTGGCAAAGAGTGTTCTCTGTTCAAAGCTGCACATACAGATCTGCAGTAGTTTGTAAGAACCATTAATTACCCATTCCTTTGAATCTTATGTATGTTTTGAAGACATTTAAATATTTTCTATGTTTACATTGCTCATTTAGTATTTCAGCTGCATAAATATGATGGTAATGGATAAAATTGTCACAGATTTTATTTTGAGAAGATACATTACTGAAAACAAATTGAACTTTTATCTTTCCAGTAGAATATTTGGATACAAATCTTAGTTCTCAGGTGACAGGAAATGTTAATGAACCAATCTATGGGGAGAACTTGTTTTGTTCTGTACAAGGGTTTTTTTGGGTCTCCTCTCCTATCATTTTCCCCTCTTTTCGCTTCATATTTTGGGGGCATCAAATGAATTGCAGATAAAATAAAGCTTGTGTCTACTTGTGGTATGTTAACCTTGGCTGCTTGCCAGGCTCCCACCAGGCTGCTTGCTCATTCCTCCTTGTGAATAGGACAGTAGAAGAAAATAAGATGAAAAAAAGCTCATGGGTAGAGATAAAGACAGTGAGATCACTTGCCAATCACTGTCATAAACAGACTCAGCTTGGGGTAAATTAATTTATTGCCAGTTATCATGATGAGAATCAGACAAATATTTTAGGTATGAACTAGCATTTCATAAAACTGCATATAGATGTACATATGAATGTGGAAATTATGCTTTAAAAGTAAAGTAAATGTTTATATTTTTGTTTCATTAGGTGTTTCAGGCAACTGCCTTGTAATCTAATCTTAATTTTAGGCCTCTTAGTGTGAAATACATAATTTCTTCTTAAAACGAGTCAGAATGACACCAAACTTCTGAGACTCCCCCTTCCCCCATGAGTGCTTGTGCATACTCTGTTGGTGAAAATGTAACAAGCAGATTTAATTCGGTGTTTCTGCACACAGCACACATTAAGCTATAGAACTACATATGTCGGAGTTTTGTGATGAATATGCCAGCTTTGTACCTTCAAATAAAAGAATTTAGATAAACATGTTTATGAAGTTTCTTACTTCCATATATTAACATCCTTATTTCAAATAAATGCAAAGATTACATTTAAAATTTTGAAATTTTAAACACTGAATATGGAAAAGTTTGCTTGAAGTTTATTGTAAATGGTTTCCCATTTAAAAGCCTCTTATTGGTACTGACAAGTTAAAGATATTTGCAATTACAGATTTGAGAAGGGATGTAAAATAGGTTTACAAGGAGGGGGAAGGCTAAAATCAAACTACTATGTTTTAAGGTTTCAAAATATATAAAGAAAAGGGTTACTTTAAGGACACTAAGACAGAAATGAAGAAAAATACAAAGATTAGCAAATAAATTAAAACAAAACCACTTGAATCTCCTGGTAATATAGGTAAGTAACCTATCAAAAAATAATATCAGATTTAACAATTTCTCAAAAATACAAAATCCCAACATATTTCAGTTGGAATGTATTTCATAGAATCATAGCATGTTCCCTGTATAAATTCCTAAAGAGAAGTAAGTCTTAATCATCAGGATATTGATAGTGTTTTACCACAATCTTTTGAATTAAACCAATTTTACACTCAAGATTCTTTGAAATTTCAAACTGTCTCTGGGCAATTTATTGTTTTGTGATATGCCTCATTGAGACACGTCAAGTCTTATGATGAATCATGTTACTGAAATGACCTGATAAATATTTTCAGTATGAATACATTTTACATTTGGAAGGTGAATGAGTGAGTGTGGCTTGGTCTCTGTAAATGTATTTTAATATGAGTTGAAAGATGCAAAAGAAAAGAAAAAAATCAAAATCTGCAATGGAATAGGAAGATTATACTGCCTCCCTTAGTTGCTAACACGTTGCAGGCATTTTCAATTCCATAAAATTGTAAAGTGACAATTTAATTTTAGTATTTAATCCATTGTAATTAAGTTTTCACAAAGCATATTATTAGAGAACAAACGCAAACATAAAATATAAATTTTCATCATGAGTGGTAATAGAAGGTACTTGTAATTCTGAAAGTCAGATGCTATAATAGGAAAGAAATGTCAGCAACAAAACCCATGCTGAGCTTAAGAAATTATTAAGGCGATATGCGTTCAAATTTCCAAAGTCCTCTAACAAATTTGGTATAAAAAATTTTTTGCAGAAGCAAACTTTAATAGTTAGAATAAATAACTTGTGGTAAAGGGATGTAGCAGACAGGAAGGCTGGGTAACCTAAAGTTATAAAGAGTAGATTGCTGTGACACATTCTGTTCCAGGAAATCTGGGTGGAATAAGGAGAGTCACTTCTGATGTATTGCTTTTTTTGTTTTGTTTCTGTCCTGACTTTTAATCTTATCCATTTTATGTAGGATTATCTTTGAAAATTTCTTCAGGCTCAAATAGAAATTTTGACAGAACTTGGAAGATGAACAACACTTAAAGTGAGCAAATTGGCATGACTGTATGTTCATGTATCTGCTGTTCAGAATTTTATACATAATTAGTAGCAATGTTTGAGTACTATGGTTTATCTATAAACAGTGAGGAAAAAGCCCAAGGAACTTGATTGAATAGCAACGTGTAGTTATAAAATCTCTTTCACTAACTAAGTAAGCTTCATTTATTTGAAAAACTGTCTACTAAAAAGTGATTTTTCTACCTTCTCTAAATATCTATGTTTAGTGATATTTCAAGGATCAGTGGGGAAAAAAAAAGGGGGGGGCAGAAAGGGCGGATTTACCTCATTGGATGGGGAGAGATGATGCTAAGCTGGTGGAATAACAGAATCCTTAGTTTGATTATGGGTATGCAACTTTCTCTGAAACCTGAGAAAGGAAAGAAGATAGTGCCAGTGTCACTTAGGCTCTCTTTTCCCTCCTTCATGTCCTCTGTCAGGTGTGTCTATGAAGCCTTTAAAATCAAAGGAAATTAGCAACTGTCAGTAGCATCTATGCCCTTTCTTCCCTACTGTTTAACCAGACAGTGAGTTTCTTGAACAGTAGAGAGTCTTAAATAATTTTTATTTACATTGTTTACGTAGCTGAAGAGATTGACATAAGATGTAATTTAAGGCTGGAATAACTAAGGTTTGCTCATATTTTAGCAACAGGATATTAAATGGAGTAGTAGTGGTATGATCCGGAACATAACTACTGCAGTAATGTGTGCAGTTATGCATTGGCTTTTTTCCAGCATTTCGCTCTAATGAATGAGCTTTTTCTTGTTCTTGGAAGCTGTGTCACGAAAGCAGTATGTTCAAAGCTTGGTTTAGATGATTTTTTTCTTCCTTTGCATTCCTCAATAAATACTGCTAAAAAGGCTTAAGAACAAAGGGTGGGTTGCAGAAAATTATCCAGGCCACCTCCTTTGCTTTTCTTTCCTCTTGTTAGAGGGTGAGAGAATACAAAGCATTATTATGTTATCTCTCTGTTCATTATGAGCATATGAATAGAGCAATTTCCTTACTCGTACATCTTCACAAATTACTAGCTTGACTTTCTGTCATTTAAAACTACAAATGTGCTTAACAAAGAAAATAATAGAATCATAACAATTATTACAGGCATTAGGGTAATATGAAAAACTCATTGGCTTAATTAAAAGATGATGTATTTACAAGTAAAGAAAGTCTAGGATGCATCAACTGGAAAGTACAAGGAGAAAGTGCCCTGCAACTTTACATCAATTATAATTTTAGAAAGGTAAGAAAGCTGTTAAAATTTTTATTTTAGTTTTGTATTTATGATATCTTTGCTTTAGTTTATTTTCCTTATTAAAAACAAGCAAACAAAACCCCAAACCCAAACAAACAAAACCCCTACAAAAAACACCTGTAGGAAATGATGATTTTTCAAAGCACTAAGCACCCTCAGCATCAATCCTGCAAAAGAACAAAGCAGACACCTGGTAGTAAGCACCTACGTAGACACATCAAAGTCAGTAGAATTAAGTGCTCAAAAATAAAGCATCTGTTTAAGTGCTTGGCTGATTTGGACTAAAATTAAAGATTTAGCTCAGCAAGCATAGGTATAAACTTAAAAGTTATATGTATTATATTAGTCTTCTAGGAGCCATAAAATTAATGAAAATTTGCCTTAGACTGAAATTTTATTAGATCATAGTCAAATGATGACAGATCCCAGTGGCACAGTTGCTTGAGGTCATTTGCCAACACTTCTTTGCCAGGGGCAATTCAGCCTAGAATGGATTTTACTGATTTTATAGAGATGGCATGTCTTACAGGACATATTTGCTGAGCAGTACCATTCTACCTATAAAAGATAATACCAGGGGGATCAAGACCTCTTTGAGGTGACTTTGTTTGTTTACTTTCCTGTAGAAGAGGTGTCATTAAGAGTTCATGTTCAGTAAGAGTGTACAAGGTGTTTTGGATTATGAACACAGATTGAACAGGAATCTAGATTTTATTTATTTTCCTCACAGGTTCATTATTCTAGAATTGTAGTCTTTGGGTCATTGTGGTCATTCTCTTGTTATAGATGTTTTCATAAGAATTACAGACTTCTGAATTAGACAGTAGTTTTTCTTGTAATTTCAGGGAGAGGCAGGGCAGCTTGTATAACAAGGGCATAACTGTAACTGTTCAACTACCATGTGTTACTTTTCCAGACAAATGGGTTATATGTGAGTGTGCTTCCTATTAAACTGTAACAGGTTAAATTACCTTCAGTAGTGGTTTGTCACATGTTTGATTTTGCTTTAAAATGGACTATGATAATTCACAGTATTCGTATTATCTCAGGGAAAGTGTGATAGCTAACTGGTTGGGGAAATAACTCTTTGAAAGGTTTCAGCTTTTTCTGACAAATCATGTCTTTTGAGGCAACAAAATACTTTTTGTAATGAAGAGGAATGAATCAGTAAGAGTACTTAAAAACACCTATTTCCAGCACAGAGTTCCTTACTGTAATTATTGCATGTCCAGGCCATGACTTGTTCTTGGAAACTTGTAGATCTCAGAGAGCCTTTTACAGTAGTAATTAGTGAGTAACCAAAAAGAATAAGAAAAGTCACAGGCAGTTCAGCCTGATTGATGTTTCAACTTTTATATCACAAGAAATATTTCTTTTGAGGATAGGAAGTAGTAGTCAAATACTCTTCACTAGGCTGAAAGTATTTGCACCTTTCTGCAGAGTACAAAAACATAACTTTTCACTAAAAAAAAAAGTGTGTGTGGTGCTGTATTGCAGGACATGTCAGGGGCTCTTTGGCAGAAGACTATTGGTTGTTAGGTGAGAGTGAAATCCTTCTATATCTCTAAAACCCAGTGAAACTGTATATGTTTGTACATGATCTGAAAAAAATGAGAATGAAACTTTACCACCATTCAAATTCTTGAATTACAATATTAAATACCTAAGGTATCACTGAAAGTTGTATTTAAACTGTCAAAACCAGAATTATTCAGCATTTCAAGTCTTGCATGTGATGGTTTTTTTCTCCATGCCCTGTCTATGTAAAGTTGTTTAGATGATCTATGAAGAGCCACATAACACATTGACTTTGATTTTATGATTAACTTTATCCCTTGTAGTTATACAATTATAAGGTAGCTATAAGGTGGTATAGTGACTATAAAAAGTGAGATGGCTGGATTCAAGGCAAAAATGTATTTATAACTTGGTTAAAAATACATTAAACACTGTGAATGAACTATGATTTAACTACTGCTCTGTAGAACACTTGTCAATATTGTATCAGTTTTCAGAGGGGAGATAAAAAAAAAAAAAATACTCTCAGAAACAAAACCAAACAAACAAGAACATAATGTGCCCCTCAGGCAGACAAAATTCCATGACAGTTTTCCAGACAAGTTCTTCAGTGTTCACTCTGAAAACAAAGTTAAACTCTTCTTTGATTTAATTTATCAATTATGAACTGTTACAGCATTGTACTGTAGTTTTCTGTGAATGTAGTTCAGGAATACATCACATTTCAAAAATGTGAAATGTGCAAAACACTTCTGCAGCATCTACCAGCACAGTCATGTGGAAATAATGGTGAAAAATATCCAGATAGGTCATTCTGAACTGTAAGATATGTACAGTAATGGAGAATGCACCTTCTTTTCTGTCTAGATGCTAGTTGGACTTCTTTCAAATAACTTAAAAACTACTAACAACAACAGGGACAGATTTTTAAGAAAATATGTAGGAACATTCATTTTCTCTACCCAGTTAACAGACTTTTCATTCAGAATGATTTTTATTTTAAGCCAAAAAAACCCAAGAGGACAAAGGAAACAGAGAAAACGAGTGCCCAAAGTCTAAACAGAGCATCTTTAGAAATAGCCTACAGTGTGTGGAAGTAGGGACAGGTAGCCTGGGGGGATTATAGGGAAGTTGTCTGAGAGGTCAGAGATCACGTTAGGAAAGCCAAAGCCCTGACTGAATTAAACCTGGCCTGGGACATCAAGACCAACAAGAAAGGCTTCTATAGGTACGTAGGGGATAAAAAAAAGATCAGGGAAAATGTGGACCCTCTGTAGAAGGAAATGGGAGAGCTGGTTTCCCAGGATATGGAGAAGGCAGAGGTACTCAATGCTTTTTTTTGACTCAATCTTCACTCTCAGTAGTGCAAGCCATACACTCCAAGTCACAGAAGGCAAGGGCA
>NW_010228873.1:0-11356 GCF_000690775.1 Eurypyga helias
GGCGTACAGCCGTCCGGGGCAGGGGACTCGGGCTGCGCCAGGCCCGGGGCTGGGCTTGTTTAGGAGCTCAGGCCCGTGTCCCTCCGTCCCTTGCCGGCTTCAGGCGGCCTTCTCAAAGGTGTTTTGTTTTGTAGCTGTTTTCTAGAGACGTTTTGTTAGAAGTAATTAAAAGAGTGTAATTAAACAGGTCTTTAAGGTGTAGGATACAGATTTTAGCAGCGTAAATACTGTCAATAGTCTGAAGAAAGAAGCGAGAAAATTGGTGTTTGTTACACGGGATTTAGCTCAGGACTGGTACAGTGGATTTGAAGTGCATTGCCTGGTTTTAAGTATACCAAATCAGGATTTCATTGTTTCCTAAGCGATGTGTACTCGTGGTAAACATTTGATGTGGTGCCTGGCCTCAGGCTGAGCTGTTCGGGCTTTTCCGAGTGCAAGTGGAAACTGTTGGTTAGGGTTGTAGCAGTATTTTTCTGGAGGCTGGGTAGGCATTTGTCATCTACCACATTCAGGAGCAGGCTAGGTTGCTGAAAGGGCTTTTAAGTGATGTTTGATATTGTGCCCTGTGGTAGGTGTAAAAAGGTGTCCTGACCTGCAGTTGTAGATGTTTGTAACAGACACAGTAAGATTGGTATGAATGAAGTGTGTTTGTGGCAGCGCCACACAAATGGGAGATCAAGGGAGAAAAGAATGCTGTGTATTAGCTGTTGCAAAGCCCCGTGTGTATTCTTCACTTTAAATTTTTATATAGCAAGAAAAGGAAGAACAGAATTGCATCCATAAAATATTTAGATAAGGAAAACAAAAGAACTGTGAAATTCACAAGTTATTCCAAGGCTTATATAGGGTAGGGTTGTAAAATGAATCAAGAAGGCAAATAGAGCTCAAACAGCCACTCCCAAATCCCATTCACTATTGCCACAGTATAAATTTAGAAAAAAACCCAATTGAACAAGAAAAAAAAATCCCAAGCGCAAAGAGGACACTTTAAATGTCATTAGACTCACCTTCCTTTGTCTGACTCTTATAAAAGCTACATTGTTTTGGTGGGATTTTTTTTGGATGGGAGATAATGATTGAGTTAGGGTTTGAGGACGGGGAGGAAATGAAGACAAGAAGGTGAATATTTCTGTTTAGGCTGAAAATCCCATGGTATTTGGTGTTTTTGTGCATCCTTATGAGTCCCACCACAGCTCTAACTGAAACCAGTTGACTAAAAAGTTGAGCCAAATGATGGTGGCTGAGGACTGCTAAAAGGGCATAAACTCTTTCACTTTCTGTTGCATCTCCTCTGGGACTGCTCAGTAAGGTAGATAAACATGGGAAAATGACGGAAAACAAATCCATTGGTTTGTTCCCCATCCTCAGCTCAAGCAGAAAAACAGTTTGATGTGCTGGCTGTTTATACAGAGTGTAGATGAGCCTGGGAATGGCACAGGAGAGGGTGTGAAGATGTGTTGTCCAAAAGAAGAGATGGAGCCATGGGATTCTCCTTTTGGTAGCAATGAACTGTTAGGTTTAGCTGTCTTGTACTGCTGGTGGAGAGTGATTTGTGACTTAACAGCTGTGTGGGAAAGAGAAAAGGAAGCACAGTTATCCAGGCAAAAGTGTACTATCACTCATCTCTCTCTTTCTTTTCTCCGGCATCAAGCTGGAATAAATGATGCTAGCAAAATGCATTTAGGCGTGTAACCACTAAATTATTGTTAACAGGTTTCTAGGATAGACTCAGACAAAATACCTTCTAAGCTTTTTTTTAATCTTGTTTCAAAAAATGATGAGGAATCTTCAGTATGAGTATCTGTTCTTGCCATTCTTCCATGTAAAGACTAGGAAGTATATTATCTCTGTAAAAAGAAAAAAAGGAATGGGATACATGATTATGCTGTGTTTTTCCCACAGAATCATGTAATTGTTTGTACTGAAAAATGTTTCTTTTTCATTCAGCTTCAGCAAGGAGAAAAGGCAGGACACCACAGTTCACAAGAACAGTAAGTGCTGAAACTATTTGCTGTTAGCTCAGAGGTGTTTTCTAAGCTGTAGGCCTTAAGAGTTTGTATAGGATCCCCGTTTGCTGTCAGAACCTGGTAAAACGATCCACTGGGGCTGTTCTAGAACAAGCACCTTACTGCTTTAATCTCCCAGATGTTCTTAGCCTTATGTTCTCATAAGGGCAAAAACATTAACAATAACAAGCTAACGGTTGGCTTGTACTGACACCATGTACTGGTGGCCTTACAAGTAACTTAAAGTTGCATTTGAAATAAAAACATACACTTTAATGGTTTGGTTTTTTAGTATGAGTTTATGGGATTTGTAGTGGTTGCTTTCTGATGTAAACTAAAAAACCTGTGGGAAGTTCTGAACACAATAAAATTAAAACAGATATCTGAGCATTTAATTACTGAGAATTTTCTTATTTACTCCACACACAGATTTCAAAAGTATTATATTGAGTATTAAGATTTTGAAAGGCAAGTGGTAAAATCGGACCTGGTGCATATCACATTTTTGTTTGTTTAACTTCCAAGAGCAAATTTAACGATGCACCAAGCCAGGCGGACCAGCTTACGGCGTATGTCCTTCGAATTTAAGGTTTTGGGGAAAGAAACAGTGACTTGATTTTTTTTCTTTGTTTAAAGAGCATTTGACAGTAACCATGGTCAGTTATTGGAGGATATAAGCTATTTCTGCAACATGGCAGTACATCAGTCCTGTGCTCAGATTCATGTAGCAAGTAATTGCAGATGTTTAAAACAAATAGATATTAATATGAACTTGTTTATCAGAATTCCAAAGTTTTAGAACTCATTTCCTTCCCCATCATCAAATGCTCATGCACTTCCAGAAATCAAGTTTGCAGTTAAATACTGGTTTGATTGCCTGCCCTTCCCCTGCTGATTTATCGCAGCACAAGAAGATGGTCAAGTCTTCTTTCTAAGCGTTTTGAGAGGCTATCTTGTAAAAATTCCGGTACAAATAAGCACGGATTTTTTGATGTAAAGGTGTCCCAAAATTTCTAGCTGTGGGAATTTATTCCTGAAATAACTTTCTCTGTGTGTTGTTCCTGCTTTGTCTCACAGAACATTGTATCTCCCATCAAACTTTTATAACTTTCAATTTATTAGTGTGCACCTCCCAGAACTGAGAGGATGGCTGTTGATCAGGACTGGACCAGTGTTTATCCAACAGCAGCTGCGTTTAAGCCTTCCGCTGTGCCTCTCCCAGTTCGGATGGGTTACCCAGTGAAGAGAGGAGTACCTCCACCAAAAGAAGGCAACTTAGAACTTATAAAGGTAAGATGCGTGCCATTGGTGTGTGGTAACGTTTAAAAGTATTGTTCACTAAGAATGCACTGCTTTGATTGGAGTATTTGTATTGGATGCTGTTTTATTTACTAAGATAATGCTCTATTTAATTTCTGAATTAAATGGTAACAAATACAAATGTAAGTAACAAATTAACCACATTGGGAGACTTTTTAGGTTTATCATGCCTGTGCCTTTTGTAATAGGTCTTAAGTCTTTTGCTAAATCAGACTTGAGAAGAATCGTCTTACCTATTTGGTTTAGTGTACTGTACTACCTGAACAAATGTTAAGAGTGTAACCAGATTTCAGTAATGCCCCTTTATTTTTGTAACTCTTAATATGTCTCTTTCAGATTCCCAATTTTTTGCATCTTACTCCTCCTGCAATTAAAAAACACTGCGCAGCTCTTAAAGGTGAGTCGTTGGGGTTTTTTTTCTTTGTTTTGTCAGATTATTTTTTTATTTTTCTGCCTTAAAACCCCGTCTTTCTTGGGATTTTAAGACAATGCAAAAAGTAACTGTGTGATGAAGTAGAAGGTGAGACATGGTCCACTTCTGAAGCTGGTTAGTTGTCAGGCTTTGTCTAGTATTCGGCCAGTAGTATGCTGTCTTGTTGCTACATTGAGTCATACAGGTGGGATGCGGATATGTCCTGGGAGGTTTTCAGTACATCAGTAAGACTTTAATTTTGCCTTTCTATTAGGCCCTGCGTGTCCTGGAGAATTTATAGTTCAGTATCTTAAGGAAGGTGAATTATGAATTTGACTTAATTCTTGGAAGATTACCTGTGATTAAACCAGGGTTTAGTCAGGTGCATGCCTTTGGTGTGTGGTAGCTTTAAAAATTAATATTCACTAAGAATGCACTGCGTTGATAAAAAAAAAAAATTTGATTAAACCAGGGTTTAATCAGTAGCAATTCTGGCATGCATTTTAAAAAAATACTTTTAATAAATGAAACCCTCTATGAGAGCGAGGTCTGCTGGGGGCATACAGGATCTGATGAAGACCAGGAGCATCTCTGACAGAGAGCAAGCCAATACAGAGAACATGATGAAGAGATTAGGCGAAGATGAGTGAAGGCACAAGGGGGCAGGGAGAATCATGGAATCATTTAGGTAGTTGTAGAGAGTGATAAGGTCTCCCATCAGAATGTGTGATAAGAGAGGAGAGGCCTGTCTTGATTTTCCTATGTACAAACGCATGCAGCATAAGGAACAGGAGGAATTAGAAGTCTGAGGAGGAGTTGCAGAAATGCAGAGCGAAAGCTTGTATGATTGAGGTGCAGGGCGAGTTGATGGGAAGGAGAGGCTGACCTCTACCTGACAGAACAGCGCAGATGCAGATATTTGCTATGAGATGTGCAGCAAGCTCATTCAGAATTTGTATGTCAGGATCAGAGGAGAAGCTGAAAAGGATGTCTTGGTGAGCATCTGGCACAGTCTGGCTAGTAGAGGAGAGGAGGTGGATGAACAGCTGAACAAAGTCTCACAACTGCACATTTTGGTTTTCATGGGGAACTGCAGCTATCTCAGCATCTGCTGGAAGGGTAACGGTGAAATGAAAGCAATCTAGGAGGTTTCTGGGTTTCTGTGTTGCAGCTAACTTTTAGATGTAGATGCTGGACAACCTGTCTGTAGGAAGGTGCTTTGTTGCATGTGCTATGCACAAGTAAGGAAGAACTTATTGGAGATGTGAAGGTTGATGGCAGCCGTGGTTGCAAAACCAAGATGGTGGGGTTCAAGATCTTGAGAGAAGTGAGGAAGGCCACGTTGAAGGCAATTTCATGATGCAAACAATCAATGAGTTGACTAGGAGTCATGCTCTGTTGGATTTCCTTCAGAAACAAGGAAGAACTGGTCAAGTATGTAAAGGTTAGACGCATCCTTAGTAACTGTGGTCATGAAACTATAGTGTTTCAAATCCTGAGAGACTTGGACAAGACAGACAGTGGAGCTACAGCCTGGACTTCTAGAGAGTGATTTTGGTTTATTGAGGAATCTCCTGGGGAGCAAAGTGACCCAGGAGAGCTGGTGGATGTGTAAGTTCAGCCTCCTTAAATGGCAAGAATAGTCCATTCCAATCTACAGAAACTTGAGCAAGTATGACAGAAAGACGGCATGGATGTGCAGGGAACTCCTAAGTGACCTCAGATACAGAAAGGAAGTACACAGGAAGTGAAAGTAGGTACAGACTACCTAGGAGGAACAGGAGATTTTTACCTGACCATCTTGAAGAAAGACAAGAAAGAAGATGCAGGGAATTACAGAGCAGTCAGCCTCACTGCAGTCCCTGGAAGATTATAAAGCAAACTTTTCTGGAAGCAATTCCCAAGCACATGAAAAGCTGCTTTATAACAACCTGGGTATGGTGGAGAGCACAACCGCAGCAAGTCTTCAGCTAATAATGAATTTGAGGTGACCAAGTGATGCACTGGGGAGTAGGGTTGCCATTCAGAGGTATGGCAATAGACAGGAAAAAAAGATAGCTGCAAAGGACCCTCATGGAGTTAAACAAATGCAACTGTAAAGACTTGTATCTGGGAAGGAATAACCCGTGCAGCAGTACAGGCTGGGGAGGAGGAAAGAGATATGAAGATGTTTTGTAGAAAAGGCCATGGGGGCCTGGTGGTCTTTTGAAAATTGAATGTGAGTCAGCAGTGTGCCCTTGTGGCAAGGAAAGCTAACTGCGTATCAAGAGTGTAGAGAGCCTGTTCAGGAAATTACTCTCTATTTAGTATTGTGTCCACTTCTAGGGTTCCCAGTAAAAGAAAGACATGGACCTGTTTAAGCAGGCCCAGAGAAGGGCCACAAAAATGATCACAGGTGTCGAGCACCTCTCCTGTGCGGAAAGGCTGTGAGAGTTGGGGTTGTTCAGCCTGGAGAAGAGAAGGCTCTGGGGAGACCTTATAGTCGCCTTTCAATACATAAAGGGAGCTTATAAGAAAGGCAGGGAGAGACTTCTACCAAGGCCTATAGTGACAGGACAAGGGTTAATGGCTTTAGACTGAATGAAGGTACATTTAGATTGGGTACAAGGAAGAAGTTTTTTACGTGGAAGGCACTGGAACAGGTTGCCAAGAGAAGCTGTGGATGCCCCATCCCTGGAAGTGTTCAAGGCCAGGCTGGATGAGGCTTGGAGCAACCTGGTCTAGTGGAAGGTGTCCCTGCCCGTGGCAGGGGCTTGGAACTGGATGGGCTTTAAGGTCCTTTCTAACCTAAAGCATTCCATGGTTGTTTGGTACTTGTGAGACTGCTGTCTGAGTACTGTATCCTGTTTGGGGAAACCCAGTACAAAAAAGACACTGATACACTTGAGCAGGTCTAGCAGAGACCCTGCTGTTATCTAAATGAGTATGATTTCTATAAATACTACTTTTAAAAAGATAGATTGCAATGAATTTGAAAAAAATCCTCACCAGATACTACTTGGAGTGTTTTCTCTTTATTATACAGATTTCTGCACCGAATGGCCAAGTGCTTTGGACAGTGATGAGAAATGTGAACAGCATTTTCCTATTGAAATCGAGACAGTAGATTATGTTTCTTCAGGGACATCTATTCGAAATCCCAAAGCAAGAGTGGTGATTTTAAGAGTAAGTAGTATTTTTGGTAAACAGCCTTTGTTTCAAAAACCCAAACGCTTGGCTTTCTTTTCAAAACATGTGCAAGTATTATATGTTGTAAGAAAATGTGGGAAATTTTGATTCAGACGTTCAGTAAATAAGCAGTGGAATTCCTTAAGTATATTGCAGCATTTTAGAACTGAGGTTGTAATGATATGTGTATGTATTTACAAATGAAGACTAAGCTCTCTTACGAACAAAACAGCGTACCTTCTGAAGAACCTGTTTATGGATAAGGCTGCAGGTGCCTTTGTACTCTGTCTTGCGTACATTCTCTCATTTCTGATGTATAGGCCATAGAAGTGCACAGGTATTGAAAGGTAGGTCACTGTTAATAAGTGTTGAGTTGGCAGCCCTCCAGGCATCACTGTGTATGCAGTAGGAGCAGCAGCCTTCTGATCATAGCATGATCATGGGGTACTTGAGGTTGGAAGGGAGCTCAGGAGTTTTCTGGTCTGACCTTCAGCTCAGAGTAAGGTGGGGAATGAGATCAGACCAGGTTATATGGGACTTAACTGTTTGGTCCTGGAAACCTTCAGGGCTGGAGATTGCACAGTCTCTGTGGACAGCCTCTTCCAGTGCTTGCCTGTCCTCATGGTAGTGAAGTTAGAATTGTGCTGTGGCTTTTGAACATGCCTTTTGAGATGAGATTTGAGCCTCCCATCTCAACAGCAGCATCAGTGGAGTCAGTCAGAGTTGTATTCTTACTCTGTCAGTATAGGAGTTAAAATACTGCACGATACTGCATGCTCATAACACCTGTACAACACCTAATCATCATCGCTACTTAGAAAGATAGTAGGTCATTTTGTCTGTAGGAGTGTCCACTTTCCCTTTATGTTATAAAAACTTTTGGGCTGGAATTGAATTGGTCTGTCATTGGGTTAAATATGCGTTTCCCACCCTAGCTGTTAGACTGGGGGTCAGCTGTGCTGCAGTGGAGAGAGGATAACTCAAAATTATACACCAATAACCACGTCTGTATTATCCAGCTAAATCTGTCTGTTAATGTTAACTGGCCTTGGTACTTGTAAGGCTTTATGTGGATGTTTATTATGCATGTATGTTAAAAAAAAAAAAAGGGGGGATTGGAGGGGGAGACAAAAATGAAAGAGTTATCGATATGCTTTTTCAGTTAGTGGTCTTCTGATCCCAGACTTCATTAATAAATTCTTTCTCTTATTAATCCTCTGACAACAAAAACTGCCTGGGGAGAGGGAGGAAAAGATTTAAAGGTGAAAGCAGATGGGACTGTGTCAGGTAGTAGTTGAGTTTATATCAATGAGAGAGCATTTACTGTGTGCTCTGTTACAGACTACGATAAACTCTTTGGTGGATCTTTGTGATAAGATTTCCTTTCTTAAATATTGTCTAAAAGTTTGATATTTTTAATGTAAAAACTACGCCTTTTTTCTACCAGGAGATGCTGGAGATGCTAATTTTTCATCTCTTGTAGCCTAATGCCAGTATTTCTTGTCATTAAATTTATCCTAAGTCTATTCCCAAGTGGAATCATCCACATTGTGCCAGACAACACAGTACCACAGGATGTAAAATGAGCCTTTTTTTTTTTTTTTAAAATCAACTGCTGTTCTTCGGGGGGCTCTAACTTTTCTAAAATTCAGCTTAGTCTGCAGCATTCCAGCTAACACTTATAAGCTGTCCAATTGCTATTTTGAAGCAAGTAGCCATATAAATATTTGTCACTTTAAAGTGACTTTGGATTAGTAAGTACCACATACTTTTTGTGATCCTGTCATACAGGAAACAGACCAGATAGGTTTTTAGTTTTTATAGGAAAAGCAAGTCATGTGGAATAAAATCATCTCTCTAACAATAAATTTCAGATGATCACACTGTGAAGGCAGCGTGCTACAGTTACGATAATGCCATCCTTTTAAGACAGTTCAAAAAATACTCCTTAATGAAACTGGTTTGCATGGTTGGTTAAAGCAAGCTGATGCTAGACATCTGGGCTGGAGTATCTCGATAAGTTTAGATTGTCATGGTCTAAAGTGCTTACATGCACTCACAGGTGTATGCTTGCCAGAGAGTTGTGTCTCAAGCACTTTAGAGTTTGGAACATTCTTTCTGTGAGTGTCAGAGAAAAGACTGTGCTAAGAAAATGTGTTTTACAAAAAGATGTTACTCATCAAAAGATTCCTTTTTCAATATGAAGTACACGTGAGTATGAAATCCAGCTACAAACTAAACTGACATCTCTCTTTTTTCCTGTGAAAAAGTTTGAGTAGAAATATTCTCACCTAGCACCTTTGGTATTTGGACAGAAAGAAATTTGTTTGAATATTCTGATTCTACTTGCATTGTCTTAAGACTTCTGAAATGTGATACCATCAGCAGAAATTCTCCAAATGCATGCTTAATAGCTATAATCCTTTTAATTTGTGACAAAAGATGTGCCTAACTATCTCAAAATATTTTCAGGGTGCAGAGATTAGATTTATCCAAGTAATTAAAGGTGTTTTCTCTTGTACTTGAAGGTTAAACTTTCCAACCTGAATTTGGATGACCATGCAAAGAAGAAGCTCATTAAACTTGTAGGAGAGCGGTACTGTAAGGATACAGACATGCTCACAATTACAACGGACAGGTATGGTTACAAGAAGGAAAAAAAAAATGCCTGTAGTCACAGTATCGAAAGGGCTGGGTGTCTTCCAGGAATATCAATTATTGTTGTACTAAATTATTATATTTTTAAGGCTAAAACAAGACTCAAGATAACCAAACTAGTACTCCTGATATTAACTCTTAAAATTCTAATGGACAAATCACATAAGGTCAAGCCTAATATTTGTTAAATATTGCTAATTATTGAAACTCCATATTTAAAAGTCTCAGTTGTTACTTTAAAATAGTTGTCATGTTTCCCAAACAGGTTCTGTTAGCTGTAACAATGATTTTAAGAGTTTCAGGGACAAAAAGAATGGGGACATTGGTGACCAGATTTTTCTCCATGTTTTGATGTTCTAGATATAAGCAAATCCCTGTAGTTAGTTAGAGCTGTGTTGAGAAGGCAGCATGGGAGAAACATGTTTTCTGTGTTGAATTCTGAAGATTTTAAGAGAATACATAATGTATTCCTAACTTCACAGAACACTTCAATCCACGTCTGCTTTCAGTAATCAGAAAAACACTGTTGGTAGTCCTTTTTGTTGGCATGTTTTAATTTTTTTTTTTCTCCACTTAAATTTCATGCCCTGCAGTATGAAATACTTTTATTTTTATGTAAAATAAATAACAAAATGGATGAAATGGTGCATATCTTTTTCAACTAGATTTGAAAATCTGGGTAGTTTACTGGTACCGCTTGTGTTACCAACAGTTTCATTCCTCTAGCAAGACCTGTTTTGTGGGTAAAATATTAGGGTAGCTGAAATGAGTTTATCTTCTGGAGCATTTGTAAATGGTCTTATGCTGTATTTCAGAAGAAACTCTTAATGTGCCTGTTGATATTTCACTTTTTTTAGTAAATTTTAAGGCCCAAGCTCTGAGCAGTAACAAATTTCTTTAATACAGGATTTCCCAGGCTGGTACTTAAATTATTGAGTCATAGAATCACAGAACGGTTTGAGTTGGAAGGGACCTTAAAGACCATCCAGTTCCAACCCCCCTGCCATGGGCAGGGACACCTTCCACTAGACCAGGTTCCTCCAAGCCTCATCCAGCCTGGCCTTGAACACTTCCAGGGATGGGGCATCCACAGCTTCTCTTGGCAACTGTCCCAGTGCCTCACCACCCTCTCCGGGAAGAACTTCTTCCTGACAGCCAATCTAAACCTCCCCCCTTTCAATTTAGACCCGTTACTCTCGTCCTGTCACTACAGGATTACTCTCTGTCCCTATGGAAGTAATACGAGTCAAAAGCTTGACTCCTTTTTAAAGTTCATTTCCTAGAATAGTCCATAGTCATTCAGAAGTGTGGTTTAAGAGTGTCTTAGGTGTAGTCTTGCATCATTCACTCTGTTCCACATCAAAAAAGTGGGTGAAGGAGTGAGCCTGCAGGAAGAGGTGAGTGTGAGAAAGAGACAGGGGTTATGGGTGATCAGCGTGAGGAAGAGGTTAATGTCATCGAATTCTCAGCAGAAGGTTTCAATGCCTAGTTTTAAGAAATGCACTGTTTTTGCACGACTGTGCCTTATCCCAACAAATTTTACTTCTGATCCTGGTTTGACTTACAGCTACATAGACTTAAAATATTCTGCTTAAATCGTTGTCTCAATCTCCTATTCTAAAGTGTATTTCATGGCTTTTTTCACCAGTCATCCTCCTCCCTTCATGTCTGAGAGGCGGTCAGGGGGAGCTCATTGGAGCTCAGACTGACGTAGGTGGGATTCCACTTTGGTGTAGAGGGCAAAGAAGTTTTGAATGTTTCCTGAAGATCTGTAAATTTTTCCATTTTGTAC
>NW_010228873.1:11375-13717 GCF_000690775.1 Eurypyga helias
GCTGACTTTTAGGTTCCCGTTCTTCCATATGCTTAATACTCATGCTTATATGATGCTGCTCTTGATTATGTGTAACTCAGAAACGCTTGTGAATCAAACACATTTCCCTGAGATTTCCTGCATTACAAAGTAGAAATTTTGATCGCACATTTAACATTTTGTTCAAAAGGATGTTGCAGTGGCTTTCAAAAAGACTAGCTTTGTTTTTGGATTTTCAGGTGTCCGATGAGAAGACAGAACTATGATTATGGTATGCACCTCCTCACGGTTTTGTACCATGAATCTTGGGTAAGCAATTGTGAATAACTCGCACTCGCTAAGGCACGTGCACTAACGTGCTCTCTTGTAACTTAAAGTTCCGTGACTGTGTGAAGCTTAAAGTAAATTATCTTAGATTCTTTTCTTCTTCCACCTCGCTTTTCTTCAAATTCAACCAAGATAAGTTGCTTATGATTGAATTTTATTCCCCAGTCAACTCAAAGTGCATTTCATTAACTCCCAAGTGCTATCTGTTGTTTGTATACATAGTTTACCTCTTTTCAAACCTTCTCTATGTTTTGACCTTAATAAGAGTGTATTTCCCAGTGCTTTGTTTCTCACAACAACAAGCCTGAAACTGACCCTGAGCCTGGCAGAAAACACCTTAATTCTCAGGATTCCCAAATGTGCCTTTAGTTTGGCAGCATGCTGGGCTGCCTGTGGACAGTATTCAATTATGAACTGAGTGCATCCAGAGAAACGGCGTAACGTGATTATCACCTGGTAGTTATGCATTTTTCACAGTGACCACGTTTAAAGATAAAAACAGATCGGTTTCAGAAAAGCAAAGAGTGGCTTTAAAGCTATGAAAGCTAACATGCAGCACAGTATCTACTTTTTGCCTGATTCCAAACTCTTATCTGTAACTTTAAACCTGCATTTTTGGGGGATGCTTCCTGGGCTGTGGTAAACCATGGCTGCAATTTGGAAGTATTCTGCTTCTTAAATGCTCTCTCACAAATAGGGCCTCAAGTTGGAAAGAGAGAGGAAAAGGGACATGACCTTCTCCTCACCTTCTGTTGGTTTTAGGATTTCACTGCAGCAGAGGTAGTGTCCTGAAAAAATATGTAAAATTATTGTAACTCTTCAGATAAATATTTCTACCGAAACAAGTGTAATGTAAACGTTTCTATAACCATTCATGATACAGTGTCTTTGGAATTTTTCCCCATTGCTCAGATACTACTACAATTTATTGATAATTTATTGCAATTCTTAAGTGGTCCTCTCAATACAGTAAGATGTTTTTAGACCACAGATTTTTCTTTTAAAGTGAATTCTTCAGACTAGTCGCTTGTGTTTTTGTGGTTAATTGTGTTAGTGATAAGTATTGTTTTTCAACAATTTTACAACCACTTTTACAGAAAACAAGTTAGCAGTCTGAAATGAAATTATTGTTGGAAACCTGTAGTTAGGTTTTGGATTAGTTAACTTTCTATAAAGGTAATATGTTGTTAGTCACACTGTTTGAGACACACAGTGGAAGCTTTCACCATCAGTATATTTCCATAGATGTACTCTTTTTAAAAAGTTGTAGCTGTACCACAATTCACACTTACTGCTTTCCATTGTTCCACAGTATTTAAGTCAAATCTCTATATTTAGGATTTCATGGATTTCAGGGTTCTTGATTTTCATCATTGAAGTGATGACATAAAAAAGCATAATAAGGAGGTTGAACTCTATTACCTTTTCACTGGAAGTTGCTTTGAAGGATATTGCATAAGGCAAGGGCAGGGACTGGAGAATGGAGAGCCACCCATGTTTAGAAAGGATCGTGTTTGGGAGCACCTGAGAAACCTGAAGGTGCACAAGTCCATGGGACCTGGTGAAATACATCCATGGGTCCTGAAAAAACTAGTGGATGAGGTTGCAAAACCTCTATGTATCATACTCAAGAAGTCGTGCACTCTGGTGAAGTTCCCACTGACAGGAAAAGGAGAAATATAACCTCCGTCTTTAAAAAGGGAAGAAAAGAGGACCTGGAGAACTACAGGCCAGTCAGTCTCACCTCTGTGCCTGCCAAGATCATGGAGCAGACCCTCCTGGAAATCATGCTGATGCACATGGAAAATGAGGAGGTGATTGGTGACAGCCAACATGGCTTCACCAAGGGCAGATTGTGCCTGACGAATATGATGGCCTTTTATGATGGTGTCATGACCTTGGTGGGTAATTGACAGGCAACCGATGTCATCTGTCTGGACTTGTGCAAAGCGTTTGACACTGTACTGCATGACATCCTTGTCTCTAAATTAGAGAGGCATAGATTTGACGACTGGACCACTTGGTGGATAAGGAAC
>NW_010228873.1:14266-20419 GCF_000690775.1 Eurypyga helias
TACTGGCTGGATGGTGGTACTCAGAGAGTGGTGGTCAACGGCTCGATGTCTGAATGGAAACCAGTGACGAGTGACGTTCCTCAGGGGTTGATCTTGGGACCAGTAGTCTTCAACATCTTTGTCAGTGACGTGGATGGTGGGATCGAGTGCACCCTCAGCAAGTTTGATGATGATACCAATGTGTGTGGTGCGGTCAACACACTGTAGGGAAGGGATGCCCCCCAGAGGGACCTGGACAGGCTGGAGAGGTGGGCCACTGCCAACCTCATGAGTTCAACAAGGCCAAGGGCAAGGTCTTGCACCTGGGCCGGGGCAGTCCCAAGCACAAGGACAGGCTGAGTGGAGAGTGGATGGAGAGCAGTCCTGAGGAGAAGGACTTGGGGGCACTGGGGGATGAAAAGCTGGACCTGAGCCGGCCGTGTGCACTGGCAGCCCCGAAAGCCAACCGTATCCTGGGCTGTATCCAGAGCAGCGTGGCCAGCAGGACGAGGGAGGGGATTCTGCCCCTCTGCTCTGCTCTCGTGAGACCCCACTTGGAGTGCTGCGTCCAGCTGTGGGGCTTTCAATGTAGGGGATTGGAAATAGATGATCTTTAGGGTGCCTTCCCACCCAAACCATTCTGTGATTCTGTATGTTTTGTAATTGTAGAGTGCATCAAATTCGGCTTATACTAACATCTTAAGATATGTTTAGTTTTCAATTTCTTTGTTCACAGGGCTGTTTTTTTCCCCAACAGCATTACATTGCATTACAAATCTTAATGACAGATCAGTTTCCAGTATTAAGCAATGACAAGAGAGCTAGACACTGCTCACTTTATTAATTCCAGACGAACACCATATCTGTCCTTTGCTCTAGCATTACTTAGTCATGGAAGACGGGGCTATACGATATTGCTACGTGAGTGTTCAGTGTGTATTGAGTATGCACAAGTCTCTTGTCCTTTTATTACCTTTCGACTTCCACGTTAATATTTGATGAGTTCATCAATCAGTTGTAATTGTCTTTGATTTCCATGAAAAATGAATGGCCTCCTGAGACATGTTTTTTTTCTTTTGTGTGACATGTTTTGTTTTGTGGGTGGTGGTTTTTTTTATTTTTCCATGATCAGTGGTAATGCCTTTAATAAGTTGCTGAAAGATACTTTGGATATGTTTTGTAAACCATAAGCAAACAATCTGTGGTTTATTTTAATCTGTATGAACTTTAAATATTGGGTGGAGGGGAGGGTGTGGATATTGGCCTTCCATGTGGGTGGTGACATCGGTCCTGTTTTGAGAACTATTGCAAGATTCAATGACTTTCCTAGCAGAGTACTGCCACATGGTGGAATTCCCTATAAAGATGCTTAGCAGATGACTCTTGCTAAGCAAAGGGAAGGCTTTTGCCTTCAGTTCTGAAAACTTTGCCTGCAAGTTCTCTAAACATAGCATAAGTCTCCAGTTTATGTTAATAACTGGATTAGGGAATTTTTTGGACCAGCAAGCATGTGAATATATAAAAAGAAAAATTGTCTGTATACCTCAGGAAATGTAACTTTAAGTGTAATTATATTTTAATTGACAGCGATGTATAATTCTTTCATTAGGATTATGAAATAGGACATCCAAATAGTATATGAATCTGAAATCTTAAAAGAATGGCTGTTCTTTGTGGTTTTGTTGGGTATGTAGTGAAGTGTATGCTGTGAAGCTCCATTGTGTCAAAATGCATTTCCAGCAGAAAGTTATTCTACAGTAATGAATATGAAGAGTTTAATCCTGGCTCATCCGACTCTTTGTGTACATCCCTAGAAGACAAAATTTATCACTTGGACAACATACTCTCTGTATTGCAAATTTTCTTGCATGCTTTTCAGTCATGGCTTCACTAAAAACCTAGGGCATCCTCAGCTTGCTAATTGTATTGCTGTAGCAATTAGAAGGCTCAGGTGGAATTAGTTGGCCAGCATCCTTGTTGTAATGGGGTCACAGCTGTAATACGCAACAAGTGTGTGCAGACAAAATAGAAAGCAGGGAGGGGGATTGCCAACAATTGCTACAGGCATTGCTCTAACTCACAGCTTTGAATATATTGTTAAGGGTGGGTTTCTTTCTTGAATTGCGATATGGGGAAGAGCTTGTTTGCATTTAAATAAATGAATAATAGTTATCTAAATGAAATTAGGGGAAGTGGTTTCTGAGGGGCCGACCACAGCCACAGCAAGGGAAGCATGCTGATAGGTTAATGCACTGACGAGCATTTTTGTCTCCTCTAACCTGGTAGGAATTAATGGATGATGCAAGAAAGGCTTTGAAGATATGTTGGAGGATTGAACGTGATGTAGAGAAGCTTTCAGGAAAGTTCAGGTGGTTTTGATAATCATGTGTAAGAGCTCCCTGTTTGAATGCATGGAGAAATAAGAAAAGGGAAGGAATTGAAAGGAAGGAGCAATTGTACTCAATATCTTCTTGTGTGTGTAAGGAGTAAATGAATGTTTGTTTTGTTTTGTGAGTGTTAGAGGAAGAAGCAGAGTTTCCACACTGTGGGAGGGAGGGAGGGATGGGAAGAAGAATTGCCAGACTGTTACCAATGGTCAGAGTAAGGGGTTAAGATGAAGAAGCTGACAAAGGTGTCAGGAGTGCAAAAAGGTACATTCACGGCTTGGGAATGGAGAGAGGAGCTGAAGCTCTTTGATTACTTGTAGGAGAAGTGGGATACTACTGAGTAGCCTTTTGGGCTACAAAACCCCCTAGGAATTGGTAGCTGAAAGTAGCATTGCATTTGAAACTATACTGTCTTTCCTGTCATCTTGTGTTCACACAGAAATACCTTCAATGGACTTGACCATGCAAAATCCTGTAAAAGCTGAGGGCACTCAGGACCTTTCAGGCTTGTCTTAGAATTTACCAAAACAGTGCAGTGTTACCAGTTGGTATTTGATCTGTATTTAAACAAATAACCCCTTTTATTTTGAAGAAAGGAATGCAGTAATTTTTTTTTTCCTGTCCTCTGGAAAGCTCTCCCATAGCAGACAATGCTACCCTTGCTTTTGGCAAAGGTAATCTATAGTCTTTGTTATTTTCTAGCAATAAAACCAAAATCTTGCTTGTTTGTTTTAACAGAGGAAGTGAAGGAAGAGAGGAGGGAAACCATGAACTCATCCCTGGTTCTTAATCCATCCTCTGTTATCACAGGTTCAAATGAGATACACTGTCAAGCAGAACAACTGTGGGATGCTGTTCAGAATATTGGCAGGATATTGGTGGATTAATAGTAGTTGCTTGGTAAGACAGCGTGCTGTTTCTTGAGATGGATCTGAACTGATGGAATGCTGCTCCCACTGAGCACTCTTAATTAGGGGTCTGCATATTGTGTTCTTGGTTCAAACTATCTGAATTACAGGTTGACCAATGAGGCAGCCTGAATCTAATGGTGAGCTCAATTTAACTGTAGTCTTTTGTTACTTAGATGTGTGAGAAGCAAGAAGTGTACCTTAAGATCACAGACATGCATTTGGCACCTTAGTTTTGATAAATGCAGATAGGTATCAGGCCCATGAGTTCAGTTATCTCTAAAACATTCAGATTTTAAAACTTAAGAATGTTAATTTGTTTTCTTATTTTTAAAATAGTTAAAGAGCTTTTGCTTCCTGTTTAATAGTTTTCAGGTTACTAATCAAATATTTGTGTTTTATTAGCTGTTAGAATGTATTCAGTAGATAACTGACTTGCACAATCTGGTAACAACTGAACTTAACCTTCTTTGGACTTTTTCTTGTAATTCCTTTCAAATCATCTCCCAGGATTGTGCCGGGACTGAATTAATCAATAAAAGGATGAGATATACTAGGTAGATTGTTAAACAGCAGCTTAATCAGGTGGTGTATTGCTGCTACGTTTAGAGGCTGGTACTTCCTGAGCACTGTAACATCTCTCTAAAACCGAATGTATTTTTACGGCAGTGTTTTTTACAGAGTAAGAGTTTGCTGCCCTCCAGTGGTTAAAAGTTCATAAACTGACGACTTCATGCTTGGCTCGGATTAGACTTTATCAGTCAAAAATAAAGTTCTGTTATGAGTTGAAAGAGAAAGAAGAAATAAGTGGAGCAGGAAGTTAATTTTCCAGTAAGGAAACACATTCAGTCATTATAAAGGGGAAGAATCTGAAAGAGAATGAGGAGGAAATAGCTTACAGTTGTTTTAAGTGAGTCAAGATTGCAAAAAAAGTGCAGCAATTTTCCTTACTCCAATTCCACGTGATTTTCATCATACAAAATGCAAGATGATGGAGGGTGGAAGGATATCATTCTGCACTACACAGCTGAAATCTTGAACGATTAGTGAAAAGTTGCTCTTGCGTTTTCTCTTCTCCAGTGTGCTTCTTAAAGGTATAATCTGGCATACTGCGAGTATCAGTAGAGCAATGCTGTACACAGTTTTGTACCCTCTCTTGCTTTTTCTGTTAGTGTAGTTGCAAGAGTCTGATAAAAAAAAGATTCAAGACTTCAGAAGAACAGTAAGGAAGAAGGAATATAGACGTAGGCGTAAGTGGAAGGTGGCTACTGAATCTGTACAGTAGTAGCCAAAGGGTCTTCTGGGGGCCTCTGTTTGGATCATGCTTGCATTGTAGATGTTAATAGTAATTGAAATGAAAGGACAGGGAAGTTGAAGCAGAAAGGCAAGGGAAGGAAAAAATCTGAAGGACAGACAGACAGTGACACTCAGGACTTAACTAAAACCTATCTATGAACCCCAGAGCGTTGTCATTTGAATCAGTCTGAGGAAAGTGTCCTACATTGCTTTTGTGTTCCTTTTTAAGTATTCAGCTGGAAGGCAGCGGTGGGTGGGGAGGCTGTGAATGCATACAGCTGCATGAATATTTTTACATCACCACCGGTGATAATTGTAAAATCCATTGTTTAGCTCTTCTCTAATCATCAGTTAGCACTTAAATTGTATGGGTTTTTTTAATCTGCAGTCATTTTATGGCATTACAAGTAATCATAACTTTTATCACTTCAGGTTGTGTCAGTAGAACTCGTTACTAACAGTAGAATTTTGCAGTTTTCATAGTAGGAGTTTACCTTGTAATTCAGCCTAAAATACATAGAAGGATACAAGTCCACTTTTGAAAATTAGGCAGGTCTCTGTCTACTTAGGTTTCAAAAGTATACTTATAACTTCATGTTCTGAACACCCACGATGTTACGACACGTGGGTTGTAGGATTAAAATGTGAGGTGGAGGGAGGTGCTTTTAAGTCATGCTGAAACTCTCTTCCTGGGCAGAAGAAAATTCAAAATTCATTGAACTGAAAAGGAGGGCCAAAGCCTAGAGATTAGACCATGTACCTGGGAGAGACAGTTTTAGAGCTCTGAACACCATTTAGTATAACTGAAGGCTACTTAATGTAAATCTCCTGACTGAAATAGTAGAATAATTAAGTGTGATATAATTGTGCCTTTGTACACTAATGTTCTTTCTCATTATGTTATTAAGTATGGTTTAAGTTACACAAATTGAGGCTGAAGTAAGGGTGGTCTCTAAATGTTGTAATATATACTTTGTTTTAAAGTATGTATTCCATTCCACTGTGCACTCAGCAATGCTCGGAATCTAACAACTTGAAAGTGCCTTCATCACTAATATGAGTCGGAAAAGATAACGCTAAGTGGCACAGTAGATGTTAAATTTAATAAACTTTCTCTGAGGATCTGACTTCAAATATTTAAGATCAAAGGAAAGAGTTTTGCTGGCAGGAAATGTGTATTGCAGTGGAAAAAAGGTTAAACTTTTTTTTTACCTGTTGTTTGGAACCAAAAAGGATGAAGAGTTAAACAAAAGGTTGAATTAAAAATTGCCTTTGTACTATTTCAGACTGCAGTAGGCTTTTTGCAACACATTGTGTTTAATCCGCATGTTTCTAGTTTCTGGAGAAACAAGGATCCTTTTTGATATAAATATAATTTTTACAGGTGTTTAATTTGCATTTTAAATGTTGGAGTGAAAGTGTTACGGAGCATAGATATTAAGAAAAAGAACAGAAAATCATGACAGGTTTGGACCCTTACTGTCACTGATCTTTCTTCATAGAAAGACAGAATGGTTTGGGTGTGAAGGGACCTTAAAGACCATCCAGTTCCAACCCCCCTGCCATGGGCAGGGACACCTTCC
>NW_010228873.1:20533-23736 GCF_000690775.1 Eurypyga helias
TGGCCAATATGAATCTACCCTCCTTCAGTTTAACTGTTACCCCTTGTCCTGTTGCTCCCTGCCTTTGTAAGAAGTACCACCCCACCCCACCCTCCAGCTTTCTTGTAGCCCCCCAGGCACTGGAAGGTGCTCTAAGGTCTCACTGGAACCTTCCCTTCTCCAGGCTGACCACCCCAACTCTCCCAGCCTGTCCCCAGGGCAGAGGGGCTCCAGCCCTCGGAGGATCTCCGTGGCCTCCTCTGGACTCGCTTCAACAGTCGATATCCTTCTCCAGTGTTGTGGGCCCCAGAGCTGGATGCAGAATTCCAGGTGGGGTCTCACAGGAGCAGAGCAGAGGGGCAGAATCCCCTCCCTCGCCCTGCTGGCCACGCTGCTCTGGATACAGCCCAGGATATGGTTGGCCTTCCGGGCTGCCAGCGCACACGGCCGGCTCATGTCCAGCTTTTCATCCCCCAGTACCCCCAAGTCCTTCTCCTCAGGGCTGCTCTCCATCCATTCTCCACCCAGCCTGTCCTTGTGCTTGGGATTGCCTCGACCCAGGTGCAGGACCTTGCCCTTGGCCTTGTTGAACTCCAGGAGGTTGGCAGGGTCCCACCTCTCCAGCCTGTCAAGGTCCCTCTGGATGCCATCCCTTCCCTCCAGCGTGTCGACCACGCCACACAGCTTGGTGTCGTCAGCAAACTTGCTGAGGGTGCACTCGATCCCACCGTCCATGTCACTGACAAAGATGTTGAACATTACTGGTCCCATTTTCCTTGAGGAATGCTGCTTGTCACTGGTCTTCACTCAGACACTGAGCCGTTGACCACAACTGAGTGGTGGACGAGAACAGAATCTTAGCAGCATTCAGAAAACAAACTGAGTTAGATAAATACTTTTCAAGTGACCTTTTCAGAAGCCTGGGTTTTCCAGAAAATGCATGCAGCCACTTCAGTCCAGAAAAAGTATGTGTTGTGCTCATTTTTGAAAGACGAGGTCTAGATGATGTTGATTGCTGAGAATTCTTAAATTAGTGACAGAAATGGAGTTTAAGCCTGTGATGCTCTCATACTTAATGACGCTCTCTTAGCTCTAATCTTATTTTTTGAGGCAAAATTCTGTTTGTTCTCTGCTTGTCCTCCTTTTCTATTTTACCTTTGTACCTTATTGGAATGTTTACTCCTCACAGTCTTTCTGCTGATTTTCTTTAACGCTTTATGGGTCTTACCTTCCCTGTGCCTTTGTTGTGTCCTAGAAAATAATATTCTGCTCATTCAGAAAAATGTATTTTCGCCTGTTAAGCCTCACCAAGCAATTATAATTTTTTTTGTCTCCAGTCCTAACTGATATGGATATGTTTTGCCTATTTACAAATTTACATCAATATTTATAAGTTGCTAACTAAACAGTACATTTCAAAGGTGTAATATAGCCAAAGAGATAAGAATGTAATTGTTCTGGGAATTCCGCTTTGGCTTGAAGGTACCCAATAATTTGGAAAATGCTAGTATAGCTGTTATTTATTACCTGTAATTCTGTAACTGCTGTACCGCAGAGAGTATCTTTCATTTCAGTGCAGTACTAAGAAGTAGATCTATTTATTCTGGGCTATATAGAGTTTGAAATTTGACTTGCCACTTGAAGAATTTTCCTTCCCCTCAAAAGAAGTCCCACTAAAATACGTAGTCTTTACTACACAGCATTAAGTTTTGCACTGTTCTGCCCATTGGCAAGAAAATTGACTGAGTCATGTTTTCAATTGCCTTAAAGATTTCTGTGTGCCACTTAAGAATTTTAGTTAAAATGTCTTCCCCAAAAGAAACACAAGAGAATTGACAGTTCTCATCCTCCCTATCACTGTGACAGTGAAATTATGACAGTTAAACTGAAAGGAAAAAAAAAAACCCACCCAAAAAAAACACGTAAAAATGATGGTGAAATGCCTGCTGAAGTGATAAATGCTGCTTTCCCTTCTTCCGTACTTAAAGGTACAATATATATTGAAGCTTTTTGTTAATGATGTGTATGTAAAAAGCAATTTCGGCAGCCAGAGTACTATTTTAGTATTTATACCGTATCAGCACTTTAGACTAAGCACTGTAAAGGCTTGTAAACCTCCCAAAATACTGGCATAAACTGCAGCATGGAAGATTTGCTTAGGAACAAATGCTGATTCTGTGTATGGCATTAAAAATATAATTCACTATATTTGCATCAGAAGGTATAAAAACTGCTCATTCTTCTTTGCCTCTTCTTTAGCAACAGGTTTGGACACTTTGACTTTATATGGAAAGTTGTTTTCTGGTGTGAGTTTCGGTTTGGTTGGGGTTTTTTGGGGGTTTTTTGGGTGTGGTGTTTTTTTTTTTGTGGAGGGAGGGACAGGTGGGAGCGGTTCTTATTGGAAGTTTTGGTGAGAGAAACAGTTGGAATTAGGAGCTAAGTGAACCTTCAGCCAGGCTGGTTAATACTGACTGAGATTGTGTCTTATGCACTGTGTCTTTTTGCTGGCCGGAGTGAAACCACGACCGTGTGACAGAATGAAGCAATCATATTTAGCGAATTCCTTGAAGAAGTGTGCATTCTTGATTTTTTTTTTTTTTTAACATCATTCACTAAGTGGGGATTCTAGAAAAATACTACGTAACACCACACTTGTATTCCAGTTTTCACCGTTTTATTCTTGTTTATAAGACTCTTACTGCAGTGTTCACTAGCATTTTAAATTTGCAGAGAACAAAAAGAACTAACAAAACTGTGAGTGATGAAGGCCTCACTTTCATTGCCTCACTGGTTTTCTTCGTAACACTTTAAATTGAGACTACGACACTTGCAGTATTTCCACTGTTCAGAGTTCATGGGTGCTTGTCTACCTGGGGTGCTTTTTCACATGTAAATGTAATTCCAGATTCACTTCTTCTCTTGCAATAAATCCGGTTGGAAAGGTATTTAAGTTTCCCTCAATGTAGTCAGTCTGAAAAAAATCTGGTTTCTGTTCAGTTTCCTGTTTGTGATGTATGTCTGGACCTGTGTACAGTAGGATAACTTTTCATTTTGAGGCACGACCACCAACATTGCAGCAATGGATACTGGCTTTGTGTAGCAGGGCTGAGGAATGGATTTTGACATCTCCCCCTACTGTCCGATCCCTTCCTGCCTCCCCACCTCCCCGCCAGAAGTCAGATTTTATTTTAAAATCCGTTTTGATGCATCATTCTGCTGGGAAA
>NW_010228873.1:23757-36556 GCF_000690775.1 Eurypyga helias
ACTTAACGGTTTCTTTGTCCTCTTTCAAAAACTCCGTGCTCTGTATCGTTCAAAAAAGGGAAATCTTAATCTGTTTATTGGTGTGCATCTCCGAAATCCTGTAAGTTCATGTGTGAAGAAAAGGATTTTCCCAAAGAGATAACTGTAATTAGTTCTTGTTGTCCCTGCCATAACTTAAATGCGTTTAAACGCCTCACAGTGATCTCTTGTTTGAACTTCAGAGATGGTCCAGGGAGTGACCAGGCGCGATACCCATATTCCCTTACTTGTGAGAAACCCTATCCCTGTGAGAGAAGCTTTTGCTTTAAGATTCTTTGGGAGTTTAGGAAAAAATGTCTTGGATAGTCATTATGCAGATAAACAGGATGATGTCAGTAATTTTAAAGGGTGTAAATCTCCACTTTTAAATTGCAATATTTTGAGACATACAAGGAATACTTTACGATAACCCACTCGTTCTGCTCCTGTTTTAGAAATACAGACTAGTATTAGTCTGTATTGTACAGTACCTCCTGGTTTCCCCCTGCCCACACCCCTAGAAATAGAATCAGGTTCTTTTACTTCTGTGTTGTATTGTGTCCAGGTTTTAATGTCAGTCATATGAGCCTTGTAGCAGTGTTAATCACTGTTTCTGAATAAACATTTGGACTCAGAGATTTAAAAGACAAGAAATTCCATTTACTAGGTGCAGGATGCAGCATTTGTTGAAGTATTTTTAAATTTAGATAGATGGGCCCAAGTGCACAGGGTTGTGTGTGTGTAATAATCTTGATTCTTAATTAAAGGTGGTCAAGTATTATGGTTTGACTGCAGCAACTTTGTTGACGAGCAGACAGAATTCTTTGAAATAAGCAAACAAAAAACCCCAATAACAACCCAAAATACCAAAACCAAACAACCACAACAAAAAATAAACCCACATGATTTCTACAGCAATTGTAAGGAAAACATGACCACCAATAGCAAACCAAAAATATTTCAAATGATTCTTACATAATGGAAATAATATAAGGATACTGTGTATTGTTTCTGTCAGTGAAGTACTAAATAATTATAAGTATACAAATACATCTACAAAGCATATATATTTACGGAAGCACAATAAAAATTAAGTAGACAAAGGTGCCAGGTTATAACATTTGAAATATCCCTTAAACAGTCTGTGAAGCTAGAAGAAGGCCTGCAACAAACACAAAGTTTATAAAGACCAGCTGCGCAAACCAGGTATTTACAGGCGCTGGGATGATGTCTTCTGTCTGCATTCAACTTTTGATCCTGTCGAATCTTGCAACACCAATTAGGTAAAAATTAGCACCTTTTGGGTAGAGATTCCTTTGAGGAGCAGTTTGTTTTGCAGGAAGAGGAAATGGATTAATTTGTGGTGCTTTGCCTTATGAGTCACAATTAAAACATTTCCCAAATGGTGAAGGATTGCTGTCTGTCATCATAGGTTACTTGGTATGAGCTGTCTCACTTTGCATCTTACAGCCAATGTAAACATACCAAAATCATAGGCTAGAGACATAATAGCTAGGTGGCTACTTCCAGAGCTTGAGCATTTAGGATTATTTAAAATTACTGTTTTTACAAGGGTTTTTTGTTATTCATAATGTATAGTCCATAAGCTTTCTTCCCAATCTGACTAGTCTAGTTATGTCTACAGGATTCATAAAGAACTTGGTAAGTGGGAGGAAAGAAACTCATGCAGCACAGAGAATGTATGGCATACAGCACTTTTTGGTCTTGGTTTGAGTTACAATCCTTTTACTTTAGATGAGGGGAAATAAAATACCTGCCACGACAAAAGTAATTTTTAAAGTGAATTGGTATGAGTGGTAAGTTTCTTTAAATTCTTTCTTTATTTGTTTCAGACTTGAGTAGTTTTTAAGATTATGTATGTTTTCTTTTAGAAAACTGAGATGTGGGAGAGTGAGAAGACTGAGGAAGACATGGAACAGTATATGTGGGAAAATAGCTGCTCTCAGAAAAATGCCTTGGATACACTGCTTCGAATAAAAGCCTCAGAGAATGTCAGTAATGTAACTAAGGAAGAGCTGCTTGCATCTGAGGTGGTTAAGAATTACAGAAACTCTGTAATTGCACTTAAAAATGAAGGTGAAACAGAAGATAACTTGTCTCAGTATAAGGAATCTGTGAAGAAACTATTGAATATATCAGCATTACCGTGAGGGCAGACTCTGCAGGTACATGTGATTATTACAGAAATACTAAACTACTATGTTGATATTTCTGTATGATATGGATGTATAGTTATTCAGAACCTTAACCAAAAATATGAAACCTGATGATGACTTAATTTCAACAGTAATCAAATTTTTCTTTACCACTGGATTTTTCTTTTAAATATAATTTTCCTGTCCATGAATCTTGTTCTTTGAATAAAGCATGTTTTGAGTCATATTGGTGACTTGAACATTCTATTCTGTGCTTTGTTAGCTTGGGAGATCCTGGTTCAGTCCTCTGCTTAGCCACATTCTGACTTCTCACACAACTTCTTTTGGCATATGACTTAGAGTAACGCCATCAACAACGAAATTACTCAGGCTCTGAGTTTCATTAATCAACAGTCTCAAAGTTCAGAGCTTTAAACTTTCTAAATGCTTTTCAAAAGTCACTCAGATTTTTCTCCATCTGTACTCCCTATTTGTAAAATAAAGCTAATGTTGCCTACATTAGTTTAACTTTTGGAGAGGTGTTGAAGCACACTGAGCAACGTGAGGTTCTCTCAGTGGTCATCATGAGGGCTAACAAGTACCCCAGGTAGAAATACATGTCTGAAATGATGGAATAAAATATGGTAGAAAATGGGATGGAGTGGAAAGATGAACTAGCAGTTAGTGACAGGATACCAAAGTACAGGGAAAAGGAAGAATGATGAGGGTTGCTGAAAGTGAGAGCTGGTGAGTAGTGAGGCAGGTATATAGCTTAAATAGGAACGGGTCGAGTCTTGCTGCGCTGAGGTCTGCTGAGTTGTCTCTTGAACATACCCAGGCTCTTCAAGGAACAAAAGGTATGTCTCATCCCGCTTACTGCTCTGAAGCACGGAGAGAGAAATTATATGGGTGTTTATCTTATTTGGTAATTTGTGTTGGTGAGGAGTGGATTTGAAACACCCTAATCACTGGCAACTTTTATTGCCCTCTCATTGTTAATTTAAAAAAAAAAAATCAAAATGATTAGCTTGAAAGGGCATAAATAACTCTGTTCTTGCTTTCATTGTACCTTCCTGGCTTACTAAGATTTCACTTGGAGAGAAAGTCTTCATTTTCTGGAGGAAGCGGAGGGAGTTGTTATTCATAAGACTTACCTAAGGATTCTGCATACCTTCTAAAAGAACCTAGTATGTGGCCCTGCCAGCAACTCATTGAGAGGAACCGGCATAAGAATAAGGACATTGAAAACTGAAGAGGAATTGATTTCTGCAGACTGTTCTTTGTGGCTCAACTCACTCACTGCTAGGATTTCTCATTGTTTTGTGTTTACATACAGCCAAAGGGTGTATGTGTTCCTATTTCCAAACCATTGTCAGTTTTGGAAGGATTCTTCTTGGGTAGAGATGGTTTTCGTGTGGCAGGAGACTGAGTTTATTGCAGCTTTTTACTCCCTGACAATTTGCCAGAGCTGTAGCTAAGATTGAAAGTGGTTGTCCTGTAATCCCAATTCTGCACGTACCAACTTGGTTATTTAGTGGTCCTTCCTTTGAGATTTGTATTAATGGGAAGTTTTAGCAGAAGCTTAATATGGGGAAAGTTTTGGTGATTATTAGGCTGTTCATTTATTCAGGGATGATGGGGGCAATGTTTAAAAGTCTCATTTGAAATAGTACATCTGTATAATTCCTAATCTTTTTTGAATAGCCATGAAACCAAGATTACTGAGGAAGTAACTGCAGTTTGACTCAGAACATTATGGGTGGTGGTGGAGTTGTGCTTGGCTTTATTCCAAAGGCAGTTTGGTTCTAGTATGTACACAAGAGAGATGTTTCCTTAATTAGCTACATCAGTGCTTGCATAAGGACTGGCGTACTAGCAAGCATATGTAACTAACTTCTGGTTGCAGTGGCACGAACTTATCTGTAAGTAAGAACTCGGGACGTATGAGCATCCGATAAAATCCTCTTTGCAACAGAGGACGACTCAGTTTTCCTTTGCTCTTCATAGACTTTAAATGGACCTAAGCAGAACTCTGTATGAAACTCATGGTTAAAATAACAGTTTGACTTTACTAACAATAATGGCGGGTAGAATTCACAGCACAGCAAGGGAAATTGATCTTTCATTTGATTATACTAGCATTTCATTAGCTCCGCAGTTAATTCATGGAAAACCCAAAATGCACCGGCTTCTAGAGTTCCCTCTGAACTGTTGAAGTCTAGCTTACATACCTTTTTTACATGTTTCAAGAAAAACTGGAAGAATAAAAGGTGGCTGTCTCCTGAGTGCCAGGACACTCAAGTGACTCTACCAGCAATAGAGTTCTGGTCAACAACATTGCTGGGACTAATTCACTAACCACATCCAACACCCTCAGAAATTAATTGTCAAAGATACCAGTTTTCCAGTAGTATCTGGCTGAATGACCCCGAGCTATAGAACACTTGGCAAGCTGGGCTTAGAAATCTGCAAGATTGACCTCCAAGCTTGGTTTTCAGTGTTGTCTTCTTGCTAAGAAACACATGAGCAAAATTAAAAACCTTTATAGTCCTGTAAGTGTCCAATCAAACTTCTAGAATCAAAGGCAATATGAAATTCAGAGCTGTGTTTTTTACTAGTGGTTTATATGTTACAGCACAGAACTTGTGAGGGGCAGTGAACTGGGTCAGAGGTACTGTGGATTGTGTTTTGCACTCTCTCATCTTGGATGTTTCCCTTTCTGGTTTTTGGCTTCTCACTCCAAACTGTTAGTGTTTGAGGGCAGCAGTATTTCTGTGAGGTTATGTAGAATACCGAGAGCACTGGCATCTTAACTCCAGCGGGAGTCTTCCCACCTTGATGCTGTATAATATAGCACAGGTTTTTATGCGCTAAACTAGGCATCTTTATTTTCCTGCATAATACTCTTGCAGACATCCCATAGGGAACCTGCACTGAAGTTTCAAAACGGTGAAGAGTTTGAGTACAAGACTGACAAGTTAAACAACCCTACAGCGCAGTGTTAAGTACAGCCTTAGCAATGGTCACTTATGAATGCATCACGTACGTTATAATGTAAATGCATCACCCTAAGCATCCCTCTATAAATACCTGTGCGTATGGACGTTGTTCTGTTACGTGGAAGTGCTTGCGTTACATTCCATTAGAAATGTAGATGGGTAACACTTATATCAAGAAACAGGCTAGGCCTCCCAGTGCATAGATCTGGAAGGGAGGAGGAGCAGAAAACCCACACTTAGTATCTAGAGGCATTGACTGTCTCCTTAAGTAATTCTTTCACTGGTATTTACTGGCCAAGAGGAACATGGAGGTAGTTCGTGACAGCCGTGACCTCAGGCAACCCTGTCCATCATAGATTGAAACTCGAGCAGGAAGGCTACTATAGGCGCTTCTTTGCGGTCGCTGTTCTAACCTCCAAGGAGCAGATGTCTCATTTCAAATCCAAACACTTGCCCCCACAAACTGGGAAAGTAAGTTCCTTACAGCAAGGAAAAATAAGCTGCCTCCAGCGGAAAAAACCTCGCATGAATTAAGTTCTTGGCCATCTGGAATAGTTGTGATCCACAGTTTCGCTGGTGCTGTTGAGAAGACTAATCTTTCTTTTATCTCCCATATAAACATTCCAAAGAAAGGTTGAGATCTTGCCCTTGGTCGGACTGGAAAAGAAGAAAAGAACTTGCCTTGGCTAATTTTCTGGATAAATTTTTGCATCTAGAAAATACTGTAATTGCTGGCATAAGATATCCTTAGTAAACGGTGTGCTCAGAGTTTTGAAGGGAAATGTTCAAAGTGTCCTGAGTAGTCTCGTGAGGGTGCCTATGTTCTGTCGCACTTTTGCCCTTGAAAGAAGGGCTGTTGGACACATCTCTTGCTCAGATGAGACAAGAACGCCTGTGGAGACAGACGTAGTTCAGTCTTTGCCAAGGCGAGTCAGTGCTACGACTGCTTGTAACTGCGCCAAGCCCTAAGATCTGAACGTGGCTGGCTGTGTGTGAAGAGTTGGTAAACCCCGACAGGTAATCTCACTGTCTTCAGGGAACCGATTTATCCTCCTGCCTGGAGCTGACACTTTTTTACGTAACATTGCTACAAACACAAGTAAGGGATAAAGGGACAGTTGCCTGAAAAGGGATGTGCTGTCTGCTCAAACCATCTTTCTACCCGTTTCTTGGTTTCCCTCATACTTCAAATGTATGCATTTATTTTCTTGTGACTCTCCTAGTCTGTAACAGAATAGTCCCGCTGCTATGTAACCCTTTATGTAACTCTTTCCTGCCTGTTTTTATTTTATATGCCAATAAACCAGGACACGCTCTTGTATATCACAGTCATTTCATCCTGCCCCAGAGGTGTTTGTGCGTGGGACAGATACAGATTTTCACATCTGTCTCATTTTCTTTTTCTGGTGAGTGTTGAGGTTCTAGTTTCATTACACGATTCTACAGAACATAATATTGGAAGTATCAAAAGGAGCATCAAGGTGCTACAAAGTGCGCTATACAGTTACTTATCTGGAGATGAAGATACCCAGGGGTGACTGAGGCTTGCTGCAGGTCACACAACTGAGCAATGATCAGATAGAAGTTACTTTTCCGAGAGGAAAAGGAGGTGAAAAAAATGCCTGTTTTAAAGAAATAGTATACGACCTATGACTGACTTCTACTAAAACTAATGCCTTCTTGCAGCGATTTATGTTTCTGGCATATTGGACTGTATCCCATCTAGTGAAAGGGTTTCTTTGCTAGTCTTGACGTTCGTAGGTATACAACATCCCGAGTGTAAGAATAGCAGATTTTCACTTGTTCGGTACTTGATTTCCTTTTTTTTAAAACAAACAAACAAACAAACTAATAGTAGTATCTGTCCCTTAAGACTAGCTCTGGAATCAGGCTGCTACGCAGGATCATTTAAGCAAAGGAAGAGTTAAACAGGCTGGGAGAGGCGTAGCACTGTTGACTCTGCAGCACTCCAGACTGTCAGCAGATGTTTTGCCAGGCATGTAGATAGCAGCTGCCCAGCCTGAACAGGAAGGAGTGTCAGCATAAGGATGGATATTAAGGATTTGGGGACAATGAAATTGGTGCAAACCTTGTGTAATGAAGGTATTGCAATATGTTAGAACCTGTCAGTTTTCAACTGAATTGCATAATATTTATCTGAGAACAGTAGTATCTTAACTGTGGAGGAAGAAGAGATGGGGGATGTCCCATGCTCACATTTACTTCTGTTTACTGTCTCAAATGTTACCCATATCGATAGCGCAAGAACTGTGTTGCCTTAGACACGCAATGACCTTGCTTATGTAGCTTCAAGTTCAGCAATAGATTATAAATATATATTTACAGATTTCAGCATCTTCCCCCGTTTTGTGTGCATGATTGAAGAATGAGTTAAATCAGAAGTGCATCCCTCTCGGTATGATAATGAGCGAAGGGCGCTGTGTGCAATATTACCACCGCAAACTGCTAAAGCGTTCATCAAGTCTTACTAGGGGGAGCGGGGAGAAAGGTGGTGTGCACTTTCTTGTCTTTAAAACCCGGAAAATAAAATACAAACTTAGATTCGAATAAAAAATCTAAAGTGTGAAACAACAAAACATAATGAAATTGCGTGTGACTCTGTAGTTGAAGAGAAGTCATATTCAGCAATGCTTGGCAAAACACTAAGAAAAATGAAACACCTTATCCAGCTGAAACAATGAGGGAACATAATTTTCCTACCTGAATTGGACTAAGCTGCTGGCATGGGAATTCTGTATCCTAAAAATGACATGCAATTATGGAGCAATAATAATAATTTTAGTATCTTCCCTGATTGTCAGGAGAAATTATATTTGGAATTCAGTGCTGCAAGGTCTTGAAAGTTTTTTCTGTTTGAAATGCCTTCATTTCTCAAGTAAAACCTTCTCTTTGGGAGCTATGGCGACTGTAACATGAACGCAGGCAGAATTTTAATGGCTCTATTCAGCCTGAAGAAAGGCATCACGGAGTGCAGATCTAGTTCCCTTACAAATTATTTTTCTGAGTTTGGGTTTAGGTTTTTTAACGCTCTGTCATATAAAAATGCAGTGTTCTTCAAAGTGCAGTTTTTGCTGAACCATTCTTCGGCAGCAAATGTATACTTCACCATTTTTATCTTTCTGGCCATTTCCAAGAATTTCATAATGTGTTTATGTATTACTATATTATCTTCGATATTTATTCAAGTGGTAGCAAATAGATAAGCAGAAAGGTAATTAGCTGGATTTTAGATCTGCTTTTGATATATTTTTGTATCGTAGATGCAAGTTGGTTTTTAAAATGTGTTTTCTTTTGTTCCGTGATTTTAAAAATTATGAGGGGAAAAGGTAATTTTAAAAGCGCTTTAATTGCAAGCTGACGTGACAGTGGTGGCTGACGTGTTTTGTGGGAGAATCCTGTGACACAATGTGCTTGTCATCAGTACCGAGATGAACAGTATCACAGTTTGGCGTGGAGCATGTGCTTTGTGAGTTTGTTTATTTAATGTATTTGATGGGGTAGTCACAATGTGTGAAGCATCTGCCCCTTATCTGTGGCAGAGATCAAAACAGGAACTTAGCGAACTTTGTTTTCTGGGTAAGACTTTATAAAATGGAGTTAGGCCTTCTCGTGATTTTAACAGGAAGGTGGTTTGCTGAGCCAGGAACGTTTCCTTCAGAATTTCAGAGAATAGTTGGTAGAGCACTGTACAAAGAGAACCCTGACCCACGTGGTCTGCAGTCCTGGTCTAAAAGCGATCATACCAATGGTCTCGGTGTATATCACCAATTCCAGTGTAAGTTGTGGAGCAAGGATATAAAACACATCACGTTATTCCAGAGGTTGAGGAACTGTGATCCTCCTCTGACATACATGTGCCTTTATTTCCTAATGAAATGAGTCAGGCCTGAGACTTTTCCATTTCGGGGTTAGATGCGTGAAAATTAGCCGAGGACGATGAGCACATGATGAGACGTACGTTCTTTATTTACACTCTCACCACATGCGTCCTTTGATACAATGCAGAGTATTCCTTTCTCCTGGTTACTTTCCTTTTGGTGTTAAAAACCTGGAAAATACTACATGTCAACTCCCTTGGGGTGTCATCATTCTTCGCTGAAATTTTTAGTGACAGTTAAACTGTGTGCTAGGTTCAGCCACACGATGAATTAGAAAACTGCAGTTTGATGATGAAAGCCACCTTGTTCAAATTTAAAGTAGATCGTGCAGTAGGTACATCTCTAGAGTTTGTATCATTTTACATGTCAGTGTAGAACTGCCCTTAAATCATACCTAATTCTAGTTTTTCTAGCTAAATAGAAGGAATTTCTTCTGTGTTATTTCAACTGATTAAATAACCCCGCTCCTTCAAAATGTTCTTGCCCTGTGTTAGTCTCTCTTCTATTACATCTAAATTAGCATGCAAGGTCAATCAAATCCTATCAAGAAGGAGGGGGGTTAAATTTCAGTTTTCCAAGCTACAGTGCTGATCAGTGGGGCTTAAAACAGAGGGAGGTCTTTTCCTCTGAAACCAACCTGCTCAACTGCAGTTAAGTATTCACATGGCCTAACAGCCTCCTCACTGTGGTCTTTGAACGTTGCATGAATCTTACTAGGTTTAAAATAACTTCCTGCCAGAGAAACATGTGACAATCAAGTTTTGGTGGTGGTTTTTTTTTTTTTGTTTGTTTGTTTGTGTGGGTTTTTTTTTGTTTTGTTTTTTTTTTTTATTGTTTCCTTTTTTAACATTTACACTTGTCTGGGAAATAGAAACTTCTTACAGTAAGTGAAGAAAGTGAAACACTGAGATGTCAACAAACGTAAGAGCAGAAGAACAATCCTGGTTTCTGTTGAAAATGTTTGCTTCAGTAAGCAAACTTCCTGAATAAGGGAAGGCAAGGAAATACCTTGCTACCTTGTTGATCTAGTCACTTGATTTCTGTTCAAGAGGAGCACTTTTGTGAATACAGTGTACAGGATGAGGAAACAAAAAAAAAAGTTTTTATTGTAAAGCTAATTTTTAGAGCTTTCAAAACATTTTATGTATTCCTCTGCAACATACATCAAATGACTGTCCCTGTTTTAAAAAGCTAATGATGTAAATATGAGTAGGCAGGATAAACCAAGTCAAGGTGGACAACACCGATCGATGCTAATTGCAAGGCATGAATAAACGTTAGCCACATTGGTGTTTTCCTTAGCCAGTAACAAGAGTGGATTTGTCAGTGCATTGCAGAGCAAGTTTACAAAAGCACTTGGAGTCTGCGGGTGCTTCTGTGAGGCCTTGAAAAACATTTGAAGTGATTGTTATCAGGAGACTGAGGTGAGAAAGGGAAGTAAAAGTAAAGCATGAAGATTGAATGATCTGATTTTTGGGTATGGGTTAATGGAATTCAGGCATTATGGGGAATTGGGTTCTTTTGGGTGTTTTTCTTTGAAGAAGTAGAGCGTTCTGGCTACATTGTTCTGTCTCAGTATTAGGAACAAATGGTGGAAAAGGTCAAACTAGAACTTAATTGGAGAAAAATGGACAGTTTTTATAGAAACTACTAGATCTGAGGGAATTAAAGGATGATTAGAGCTAAATGATCTTACGATAGTTCAGTCAGTTTTACAGATTGCACTTGCACTGAATTTTCTCAGCTTAGTTCAAAACCAAGGGAAAGGATATGGGCAGCTGCAGTGAATGTGCTCTCTTGAATTAGAGACAGTGTGTACTGTTTGTTAGGCGTTAGTCTGGGTCAGATGTTGAACCAAAATGTGCTCTAAGCATGCAGCGGGAGCTAGGAGGGTGTACTTCTTACCTAAAGAGACAGGAGAATTGTTTCCTCTCTTGAGAATTAAATTGCAAGATTCTGAAACCACCAGTGGAAAAGTTATTTTTGGTTCTGTAAAAGAAATAAGCTGGTATGTATGCACCGATCCGTATTTTAAAAGCTGGGGTTTTTTTCCAAAACAAGGATGGTGACAGTATTTTACAAATTACCTTTGACAGTAGTACATTTTGTGAATCGTCTCGACATTATTGTTCTCCTTATGGGCTTATACTGACCTCTTCTATTTCTGCAACACCCTGCTGTGAAAGCAACCGTACAGCAGCAAAGGAAGATGAGAGAAGAGCAAAGCACAACAGGAATCAACCAGACACCCAAAGCCGCAGCTTCCCAAGCAGGCACCTCATTATCTGAAGTGTAATTCCTACCACTATAGCCTTTGGTTTCATTTAAGTGTTGCTTACTGCTGTTCAGACGAGGAGGAGTGTGCATGTGGGATGATACCTCGGCAGACTTGGGTATCGAAGTTGAGCGTACAGTCTTTTTGTCTGAGCTGGTGATTGACCTAGTGCTTACTGAAGTTGTGCTTGTCCTCTTAGCAAAATGATCATCCAGTAGGAAGGTTTCCGAACTGGAATAAGTAGTAACTTCCGTTTTTTGGACCATCAGGCTTGTGCTGGAGGTGTAGGTGTTCGCTGTTAAGCCCCGGCTAGTGCTAGTAGATGGAGCTTGGAGCAGAAGAGAACTTGATGTGGCATCATGATGTTGACATCTCTCCCAGTCAGTGGTCCTTGTGCTGTTTTGCCTTTCATATTGAATAGATGAGTGAGTATTTGGCTCTTTGGGTGTCAGTCTTTCAAAAATAAGAAGATCTGGATCAATCCCTATGAAATCATAAACGGTGTTAGTCTGTGCGCTAAAAGCTCATCTGCACCCCCACAAAAGAGCACAGGGAGAGAATGGCAGGTTGGGGAGCCCAAATAATACCCATCAACACCTTTTGGACTGGGGTTGACACTGCCTAGGGTTATGGGACACCTTATGGGATGCCAGGGAAGTGCATTTTGGGATCACAGAGGACTTGCTACAGGATGCTTAGGGAAGGAAACAAAGGTAAGGAAAGGGAGGGATCCAGGCTACTGGAGTACAGGGGAGTCCTGGCCAGCTCTGTGTGTGTGTGGCAGTCTGCACCAGCAACTGGAGGGGGGCTGTGCCCTCAGGGGGCCATACACGCAGGTGTCGGCAACTGGGGAGACTGGGGCCCAGAGGCCAGAGCTACTGGGCAGGCTGAGCATGAGCCCAGCTGCCGGAGGGAGCTGCACTGTACGTATGTGTGTATATATATATATTTCAGTAGCAGACCTCCATCCAGAGAAAGCAGGAGGAGGCTCTTGGTGCTGCCTGTGCGTGTGTGTCTGTCTCTTGTGTTCGTGTAAGTTGTGTAGCTGGCCGTGTATGTAAGACTACTGGTGGTATACATGCGTGCTCTTTGTGCATGCTCCTAATGGGAATACACTTTCAGCCTTGCTACTGTTTGGATCTGGGAACATGGAGCAGTGGCAGCCTTGCTTCAGTCTGTCCTATCTGGTATGGTATTTTCCCTGAGCATAGAATTGATTAGGTACTGAGAACATGAATTTTGAAAGTAGGGTGTATCTTCAAGGTCCTTTCTCAAATACGGAATGGAAAAAAGGGAAAAGTATTCTCAGAAGTAGGTATATTAATGAAAAAGGAAAAAAGTCTTACACTTTTTTAGCATTGCATGTTACTTCATCTCTAGCACAGCAACTGACCTGGTGTGTTTTTAACTTTTCCTATAGTTGTTTTGTGACTTGGATGAGGGGATCAAGTG
>NW_010228874.1:0-8030 GCF_000690775.1 Eurypyga helias
GGCACGGGCAGGGCAGGGGAAGGGTGCAGTTCCAGGAGAAGGGAAGCCGCCTCCTCTGCCCCTGCTCTGCCCTCTGCTCCCCGGGCCCCAGCAGTTCACCGCTTTCCAGCCAGGAGCTGCAGCCCACGCTGGCCGTGTCTTTTCCTGCGGCGGGCATCCCACAGCTGGACTGTGGTGGTGTGGTCATCACGAGCTCCAGGGTGCTGGGGCAGAGCCTCCTCATCCTCCCGACCTCAGGATGACTGCACCGTCTGCCGCCCGGGATGACTGACCACAGGAATTGAAACGTTCAGGACACCACGTCTCTGGGGACAGCCTTAATTGTCAGGTCAAGGTCCCCCTCGCGCCCCCGACCACTGACAGGCATCCCTCATTTCACTGTGCAAGATGCGCATCTCCAGCAAAAGCCGTCAATTGCTCCTTACATGCATTTGCCATTTCACTGGTTTCATCCAGGTTCCTGAAGATGCAGTAGCATACATTTAATCGTTTGCCAGCAAAACCACCTATTCTTAGGGTGTTTTCTTGTAAAAAAGGTGAAAAATGGGATGTCCCATTTCACCCCAGTAGTGATCAACTTCTACACACATCTGCTTCGAAGAAAGAACTGCAGAAACATACGAGTATCCTTGTCCTTAGTAGTACTTTTAAACTCAAATAATAATGTTTTAGCTCTAGATTGGCCAGTCTTTCTTACCACACGCTACCAGCAGAAGCCAGAGTTCAAATGGGTGGCTACCATCTTCTCACTCACTTCCCTTTTTTGAAAGTCATTCTGGCCACACAGAACCCAGTCATTTTGTCTTCAACGGGCACAAAGCCCCGCACTGAAGGGGTGGTCGACACGTCTGCAGTGTCAGAGAGCAACAGAGCTGGCTTTTCCTAAGCTTTTTCTCCTATGCCTTAGTAGTAGTCTTACTACTCTTCCTTCTCAGACGCAAGTCCAGAGCGACCAAGCGATGGATTGCTGGGAATTACTAATAGGCTTCAAATCCAACACTGGGCGGAAAATAAAGGAAGTTATTTATTTTCCTAAATCTTGAGTGTATTCTCAGATGTTTTCAACCAACTTGCTGAACTGTCTGAATACGATGCTGACGCTTCAGCTGTGGTTTACAGACTGTACCTGTTGCGTGAAGGGAATCTAAACCAAGACAGCCCTAACACTGTGCACAGCCGGTTCGCCACAGCTGTGGGTGCGTAGCACAGACTGCGGGTAGCTGCGCTGTAAGGGAGGCTGAGGCTAAGTTGTGAAGCTGTATCTCTGGGCACCGTCTATTATCCTGCTGGTCCCATGCCCTGGGTGAGTTGATCGGCTCAAAGAGACATAGCCCCGGAGCAGATGAGTGCTGAACAGGGAAGAGAAAGCATCCGATTTAATTCCACCATCAGAAAGGAGGTCACTGAACTGAATTCTGTTCCAGCCTTATTTCACCCAACCCCAGATATCCTACATAAACAAACTGGCCTGCGTTTGAAACAGCAGCGTTTCTTTACTGCAGTAGTAGCCAGTTGCTAAAACATGCAATATGCCAGCTGTAAAAGGCAAGCAAAGTGCGACTGGGAGGAGAAGTTAATTGATCCAGTCGTATTACAGCTCTTAACCTCGGGAAGAACTCGTGACCCTTACCTGTGCTAAGTTTTGCCCTAAAGGGAGCTTTTGGAATAGTAAAATAAAATGTAGATGTAAATACAGGCACACATATCAAAGATCGAGTACCTGTTACAGTATTTCTTGGCAAAGCAGCTTAGTGCCATCCCGGCTCAGAGGCGTTTACTTGGGATTGTCGGTGTGAAGAGTGTCTCAGCTTTCCATATGAGTTTTGTTTGTATATGTGCTGGTATGGAGCTCATATGCTCTATGGACGCCCCAAGGCAGACCAAAATCAACATGACCATATCATTAGGGGTTTTTTTGTTAGATTTTGAGGTATTAAGGACAAGTTCAGCGAATTTCAGATCTCTATGTTCTGTTCTTTTTAAGGGAATCTCGGTAACATACCATGTGAATATTCAAAAGGCAGCCTTAGGCATGGCTTCAGTTTGTGTTGTTGCAGCCACTACAATCAACTCCAGCTCTGTTAGGAAGTTAAGGAGAGTGATGGCCATGAATGCCATTTTCAGAACAAAACAATGGTGACAAATGGATCTGCTTGATGCAGGAAAGGAGGAACTCAATATTTATTATTCAAAGGACTGGCGCTATCAGTAAGGTCTCAACATTTTGCGGTAGGATCTCAGTCTTTGAAGCCAAACCAAAATATTTCCACTGCTTTTTCACTTTCCTTCCTTAAAATGTCACCAGGAAGCAGTGAATAAGCTTCCTGTTAGGTGTGTGAGGTTAGGGAAACTTTACAGCATTTGGCTCTAAGTGGTAGACCGTAATGTGCCCACCCCACAAAATCGGCTCCCAACAGGTCTAGCATGGCCATTTGCAAAAGGCAAAGGCATTTTAATGGTCTTGAAGAGCAAACCTGTGAAAACATGAGTCTTGAAATTCCCCTTCGGCATTCAGTGTTGTTGTGGAGGCACAGACACATCACCTGCTGAGCAGCAGTTGTGACTGACAACTGTCCTGTAACAATTTATAAGCATCTCTTTATGCATTGGCACATCTGGGTAAGAGATACATTAAGGGTATAAGAACTAAGTATATTTGTCTTTATTTTTATTCTTATGTTCTAAAGCCCCAAGGTGTTTATGGTGAACTTGGTACAAGAGTACAAAGTACATGTGGTGCCTGTACTACTTCAGCCTCTGACTCTACAGCCGACTGCATTTCTCCACACAGTTTGGTTTGGGAAGGTAATCATCGCTCCATTCTGTTCACACTCACAGCCATCCGGCTGATTTTGGTTAAAGCCTCTTCTGTTGATTTTCCTACACACTAGACCCAGATAGGTCTCGCATAAATATAGTGCTTTCTTTCAAAAAGATCAGCTCCTTCTGTGTGTTCAGTAACATCCACACACTTACAGTCTTACCCACATTTCCTTGCAGAGCAACAAAAGCTACTGGAGCAGGAATTCAGCTGCAGCATCTTGCTCTCTCACTGCTGCCCACAGATCCATTTCTGGCGCTCCGTGTGCTCAGTCCTGATCCAGGATGACATCAGGCATTACTGAAAGTAAAACCTGTAAATCTACCAGAATTATTTGCGCTTCTGAAAATCCAGCAGTAACTTGAATTTTAGAGTCAAGATGAGTTTGCAACATCAGCTATTACCAAACCCATCATTTATGGGCAATTAACAAACTTGATCTGCAATTTAATGTAAGATATACGTGGAACTCCGAAGTCCTGCAATCCATTGCTGGATTAAAGCCAAAACTGAAATCTGAAATCATAGGCGTGATAGTCCTCTCTGTGAAATCCATACTTAACGAAAATCCTTTTGGACCTAACGTTTGCAACGTTTATTTATGAAGAATTACTGTGACACCTAAGTTCACACCGGCAATTCATATGTAAATTTTATTTAACCTGTTTTATTTTGCTCCTCTTTCAAACTGTTTGTTGTTTTCTGTATTTTGCAGTAGTGTTCCTTCCCCTGTTAAGCAAATGAGACTGAATCACTGTTATGAACAGGAGACACCCGTACACAGCTCCTGCCTCTGAGAGGGATGGATTACACGGTCCCGTGTGGTAAACAGCCGTATTTACTCTTCCTCCTCAGGTGCCGCAACAGCTATGGACTTCTGCGGAAGGCATGGTCTGGAGCCAACGGGCTGGGGAGAGCGCGTCTAGCTTCTCCCCACAGGGGCTGGGCTCCACAGGGAATGCTCACTTAAGACAGGAAAGGTGCAGCTCCCTCAGCATCGCAGGTCCATGGACTCTCATGCCACCTACCTGGGATACAGGTATGGGTTGTAACACGCCACACAAGCTTTGAACCTGGCACCAGGTCAGGCACGAGGCTGCAGAGCCCTGTGGCACCTTCCAGTCCAACAAGGACAGCATCCTCTCCTAGGAAGCCACAGGATGGGACAGTACGGGGCATGGGCAACTCCTGTGCCAAGGGACACAGTCTCACCCGGAAGCAGGGAAGCACTCTCTGGAGCCACAGCGTGCACTGGTAGAGGCTGTAGGCAACAAGACTTTGCCAGAAGCCTGCAAAACCTGGCAGTTTCCAAACTTAGAGCATGTTCTGCAACTGTTGTCCCAAGACCTGTACTTTGGCCTTACCTGGGTGGCTTGGGATAATGTTCCTCTAAGAATTGAAAGCAGGGGAATCCAGAGAAACTTGCAGGGGAATTGAGGACCGGGGGCATCATCCCAGGGGAATTCTTTGCGGAGAGGAGTCTGTGTCTCACAGGTTCTTGCACATTCCTGTTACTAGAGAATGCAGTGTTGTTTCCTGTATTAATTAAGACTTCTGTCACGGATTATTGCCTACTATCTAGTGGCAGATACAAGAATTAAGCGGGGTCATTTCTGCCCCTTGAAAGAAAGCTGGCAACGTTCTGCATCTCCATGTGTGTTTGGGCTAGACAAAAGCCCTGAACATGAGTCCTGGTAAGGAGGTAGCTGCCTCCTGGTAAGGAGGTAGCTGCCATCGAAAGGAGCACAACAGAATACCTCTCTTTTAAAGACCGCAGCAGAAATGGTTGGTTCTCAACATACTCAGAACTGACTGTACGGGGAAAGATTAGGATTAAAAGTCAAACCTTTCCTGCTTAACATAACCTTTACTACAATATCTACAGTAGGAAAAGAACCTGCATTGTGCTTTCTTCCAACCTTTCAAAAGGTGTTCGTTCATAAGGCAGAAACCATTCTTGTTGTCATAGATCTTCTGATTGCTGTAATACCAAAGGTAACACCACCATTTGACCCACCTGGCCACAAGAAGTCTTTTGGGTTTCCTCTGGGAAACAAAGGAAACAAACAAAGGCAAAGTACAGGATCAGTTTCTGACAGCAGTAGGCAGGTCCTCTCTACACAAATACCTCACCGCTTGATCTGCAGGCTGAAGCATCGCCTTCAAGGAAGCTTTGTGGCATGTGTCTGTTGTGTTCTTTTGTGAAGGCGGAGGGCACTGCTTGAGAAGTGGATGCCAAAAGCTCTGGAGAATGTTCAAGCCATTTGAGAAAAAAATCTGGCAGAGGAAATAAAAATGTAAACTAAATTAAAAAAAAAGGAAGAAAAAACCCCCAAACCACCATACCAAAAGCCCAACTAAACACTTAGAAGCAAAGTCTGGAAGGGCAAGGGCAGGGTGCCTACAGAGGAGAGCGGTTACTCTTGCCCAGATTTCTCAAAGGCCAGATGAGAGCTAAGCATTATGAGCTTATTTTTCCTGAGAAGGGAAGCATGTTCTCGGCTGTAGCTACTCCCGAAGAGGGTTAGAAAGCCCGGCAAGAGAGCTTTAAAAGGGGCTTGGAACATGGAAGAACTGTAACTCTAAGTTCCTCTTCCCACCCCCATCCTCAGCCCCCTACCCTCCCACCCCCAGCCCCTGCAGCGATGCTTGCTGACAGATGCCGCATCCCTTCCATGTGCACTGGTGGCATCAGGGACCCGTGTGACAATAATTCTGTGCCAAACAGGGGGGGGTGAACTCCTCACCTGAAAACAGATGGGAGTTGGATTGTTCTGGTGGGTGCCCGGTGCCTTTTGCCGGAGATAAAGGCTTCCACAGAAGTGTTGAATACAAGCCATGTTTGTGCCTTGGTGCCCGTTTCAAAGGGAAATGATGAAAGATCCTCAACTGCTCAGCACAGGGAATTTTCAGCCCTGAAGCGAAGTGGAGCTGGGCGAATATTTGCTGTTCATGATGTTCCCTTACTTATCGCTAAAAGGACCTCCCTGCTATACGAGGTGCCGTTATCATTTAAAACGGCAGCGGCAGCGCGTGATGAACGCTGTATTTTGCTTCTTCAAGCCCAGCTCCCAGAGAGATGGCCAAAATAAGGGAAGAGCTACTTCACCGCTGCTGTCCCCAGGAAGATTTTCCCCACACAAACGATGTTGAGAGTTCAAAGCAGTTCTGAACATGCTGGGGTGAACTACGACATTCCCGGGGAAGACTGGAAAACGCATGGGTTCCAGCAAGCCTCGGTCTGGGCCCCACGACTGCCTGCCCGTCTGATGCCTTCTGCGGTGGGTACCCCGGGCTCCCGCACCGCTGCCCGGGGGCGGGTGGGGCGTCACCGCCTCGTTGGTGGCCGAGGACGGGTTCGAGCCCCGTACGAAGGGGAACGGCGGCACCTTGTGTAACCGGGGTGTAGCTGCAGCCCGGGGGCTTCTGGCCGCTCCCCATCAGCCTCCCAGCGTCGCCCCCGGCTTCGGGACCGAGCTCTTGATACAGCATCTTACGTTAACAGAGGCTTTTCAAAGCCATTTGAGAAAACTTCTTTTGATCTAGATTCCAGAGATCTCAAAAAGTGCATAAAACAGAGAACAAGCCACAAAATTTTGCTGTCTAAGAGTTGTGTCATTTGAGAATGTCAGAGGCGCTACCAAGCAAAAATACTGGTTTACACTGAGAAGCGCTGGTTCTGAACCCTGACACGGGTGTTGCGGTTGTTGTGGCAATGGAAAGGATGTGTTTGAAATGATGTGCATCGTACCTTTTTTTAGGAAGGAAATTCATCATTTTCTTAAGCCTAAACACAGTTAAACATAGCTCAAAAAATGGAATACCAGTTCGTTGCGGGTTAACCCCAGCCAGCAACTGGCCAGCTCACAGCCGCTCGCTCACTCCCCCATGGTGGGGTGGGGGAGAGAAATGGAAGGGCAGAAGTGAGAAAACTCGTGGTTAAGGTAAAGACAATTTAACCGGTAAAGCAAAACCCAGGCACACAAGCAAAACAAAACGTGGAATTCAGTCAACTCTTCCCATGGGCAGGCAGGTACAGCCATCTCCAGGAAAGCCGGGCTGCGTCATTTGCAAAGGTCACTTGGGACAACAAACCCCATCACTTCAAACATTCCCCCTTCCCTTCTTTCTCCCCCAGCTTTATATGCTGAGCGTGACACGAGATGGTATGGAATATCCCCCTGGTCAGCTGGGATCAGTTGTCCCAGTTGTGTTCCCTCCCAACCTCTTGTGCACCCCCAGCCTAATCGCTGGTGGGGTGGGGTGAGGGGCAGAAAAGGCCTTGACTCTTAAGACTCTGTCAAAACTCCTGACAAGAGTCATGGCAAACAGGCTTGGGATTTCCGAGGCAGTCGAGTTAGTCGTCTTTACCATTCAAAGTGCCCAGGAAAACCCACCCCCCACCAACAAATGCCAGCAGTGCTCCAGCTCACATACAAACGCTGAATTACACGCGTGTGTGTGTCTGTACCGGGAAGTGGGTTGGTCACCAGAGGACGCAAAACCGTGGAAGAAGAACAAAATCTGGGGTTTCAAGAGTTGGCATGTGGCCCAACTGGCCTTTTACTTCAGCGCAGGGCAGGGGCTCTGTGAATGTCACTGTTCACTCAACAGCATTTATTTACTTTCTCCTCACAGGCTGAAGCGCTCGCACGTGTGCAGAGAGGGCGTGGGTAACCATCTGCTCTTTACGGGATGCTGCCAAACCCCAGATCCCTTCCTGCCGGTCACAGCCATCAGCTCCTGACCGCACGCAGCCGCCGTTGCTATCCTGGCGCATTCCCCCCGGCAGGATGGGTCACCCCGCAGCTGTGCCACCGCGCGCCCCGGTCCTGCACGGAACCCCTCCTTCCAGGCTGGAAGATGCAAGGTTCACGGCAGTCGGCTGCTCCTGCTGACCCTGCATTTCATTTCTCCAGGGGAAGGGTGCTGTTCTCCAGGGTGTTGTGCCCCGTTTGAGCACTGGGCTTTGCTCTGCCCCTCGTGACAGCTCCTAATCTCTCTGGTTTGTCCTGTGCAAAACTGTAGCCTTTGGCTGAGGTGATGAATGAATTACAGCACTGTACCATTATTAGAAAAACCCTCCATATGCCATGAGGTATCTTGTGCCTCTGAGCTCCTCTTGGCCCTGCTGACCAGTCGGACATCGATGGCTGTCAAAGCTTACCCTCCCTCATTTGCCTCGATCAGATCTTTCAACAAACAAGAG
>NW_010228875.1:0-9147 GCF_000690775.1 Eurypyga helias
TCTGGCAGTGGTATAAAAAAGTAACAATGGAAGAGCCAGCTTAAGTTTTCCCAAATAACTCTAAAAGGCTGCCATTTCCAGCTGCAGGTAAGATGGAAACAACAGTGGGCACGTAGTTTCTTTCCCCCTTAAGATTTCTGACAGGGCTGTTTCTGATGCATTTGCATGTCTGGCTGAAGGTTACATATCACACAACCTGTTAAGCTTACTCTGGGTACGGATAGTTCAGCCTCAGTAACGCGTTTTTCTTCTTGAGGTGGAGGCAGGGAACACAGGAATCAACCTTAAAAAACTATTTTTCTGCACTTTGGCAGAGAGCAGACGAGTAGCTGCATCTCGCTGCGTGTTCTTGCTACACAGCGACTCCATTGTGGGGTCAATACTGAACTCAGTAATGAGTTCTAGGAACTTTCCTATTATTCCACAGATTTTCCCTAAACCTAGCTTCACTTCCAATACAGGAAAGCTGCTCTTTGGCAGGCAAACTCTCTCTTTAGTAACAAGGTTGAGATCCAGGCTGTCTGTGCTTGGCTCTCACAGCGGTCTTGCACTCACCATGAAATTTCTGAAGCAGACACTCCATGAGACAAGTCAGTGGCAGCACAAGCAGCGCCAAAATAAACGCCACGTTGAAGTTCAGAAAGCCGTTGATGAAATAGAAGGACCAGGGTTCCGTACCTAAAGGATGAGAAAAGGAAACAAGAGTTTTTGGAAACAAGCCTGTGTGAGATCTAGATCTAAGAGCAGCTTCGTTCCTTGTCTGCCTGACACAGACCAAGATAATCGGCAGCAGACATCAATTCTCCCCACTGCAAGCATATTGGAACTGAGGAACGGAAAGGGCGTGGACAGAAGATCTTGGAGCTGGCCAGAGGATGCAGCCCCATGGAATGAGCCTGAGCAGTCTCAAAGCAGTCTCATGGTTCTGCCCCTCAGCCATAGGACTGCAGTAACAGCAGCATTAGTCAACAGCCTTACAAAGGCACCAGAGTCTCTCACAAGCACGTCTGCTCAAGAAACTTCACTGTCGCCCTCTTCAGAAATTATTTTTCTCCTTCCTGTTTCACTGGGTCATAGTCAGTATCCCGTCTGCTGCTCACAAATCACGGGCCACTCTAACAGTCAGCCTTGCCCAGCAGCATTCTGTGACACAGAACTCACCCTTGCATTAAGAAAGCCTACACAGCAAGAGAGCAGAAGCGGAAACTCGTAAAACTCAGAAATTCATTCTTTCCAACTGCAGAGAAGTAACAGAGGAGTAACACAAACAACGTTAATATGAGACCATTATAATTCTGGAGTGATGATGTATACTCCATGTCGGCAGAAATAGAAAATGCACCACAAAGCAACAAGAAAAAGAGTTCACGTTCACACTTCACCCCCAAAGACAACTCTGCCACTAAAGTTCATCCAGATGCTGGTTTTGGTATGTCCTCAGAGTTAACACTAGTTAAGATGTCCCTACTTCAGTTTGTTCTTACGGAGTAGCTTCAAAGGGGAGCAAGCCAACTCTGCCTCATAACACAATGCGCTTGGGTACTGGTTGCAAGTCTCCAAGGATGTAAATTGAGAGAAATTCCAGTCCAACTGTCAATTATTCGGACTCTTAATCCAGGATGCTTAAAATCCTGAACAATAAGGAATGCCAGTTCCTCTCCACACACTTGCCACTCTCTCAGTGTGATTAGCTCAATCAGTCAGTAAATGACATGCGGGGGCTTTAATCACTGCACTGTTGTGACATGTGTCACATGCCGCAGCAATTTCCTGCAATCAGAGCCACTTAAATAGGGTCCATGTTGAAATTCATCAGACAACTGAAAAGCAGCAAGGAAAACCCGAAACCTCTGCAGCTCCTACAGCTAAATACGATGAGAAGCTGCACTAGTAGTGTCAGAAATGTGTCGCTGGAGTTACTAAGGACAAGTCCAAGCATCTAAGGTTCATCAACCTCTTCCTCCTTCTCTAGACTCTGTCGGTGACTATCAACATCCAAGGACTGCAATTCGAAGTAATTCCTGTGACAGAGCTTGGAAGCGTGCAGAAAGCAGGTCATTTTAAGACTGAAGTGTACGATACTTCCTAGAAATCAGCGCTGCTGGCTGGGGTGTGTCTGTGAGGGAAAACTTGAGGCAGTCTGAGACAGAAAAATTCAGGCAGAAAAAGTGTGTGTAAAGAGGGCTTTGGTTTCGTCCCGGCCCTGCCGCCCCCAGATTCTCTTCTAAGGCCATGGCACAGGTTTCTTAAGACTTAGAGCAGGGTTAACACCCATCAGGCCACTCTACTAACTACTTCTGTGGAGCACCAAGGCCTCTCCTTATGTAAGAAAGGACTGGAAATGGGTTCCGTAGCCTGCTTCCCCACTCCCACTGTTACGAACAACAGACACTTTACCACAGAAGATGCCAGGATGGGACAGAAAGCCTCTTAAACTGATACAAACTGTTGCCCTCCCGTGTCTTCTGGCCACAATTAAGCTGTACAGCACAGCCAAATGGGCTTAAAGTAAGGTGCCCAGCCCCATGCCTGTCACCGGCTGAAGGCCTGCATGCAGCCAGGAACCGTAGCTCAGCTGCTGAGCAGTAACTAAGCCACAATAATTTGATCGTGAGACACAACCCTCATCCCCAGCCAGTCTGATTTCAGTGCTGGTACAATAAACGGTCTGCTTTCTGCATTTCATTTATTTTCACCCTATTTAAGAAACAAGACTCAACAGAGCAAGGTGTTATAAAACAGCTCCAGCACGCTGTGCCTCCCAAAGTGCCATGGAACTGCAAGTCACAGTCGCAGCTCTGACAGGAAGCGGCACAAGACTTTTGTCACAAATTTGTGCCTTCTTAGAACCTACGTACACAAAAACATCCCCGAGCCTCAGATTCAGGCTTAGAGATATATGCTCAGAAGCTACTTTCCCTTGGCTGTAGAAACCTCATCACCCCAGGGAAATCTTCACTGCACAGACTGTATTTAAGCAGGAGCATACTGCTCAAGACAAAAAAAAAGAACTCCAGCTGCAGACAAAAGGAAAACTGCTGTGGTGTTTATATTGAAGATGATCTGGGTTGATGACTCTGCAACCTCCAGCAGTCCCATCGTGTGAAAGCTGGGAAACCCCAGCTCCAAAATCAAAAGGGACTGGCCAGCCTTTCATCTCCCCTGGTAGTGTTACTTTTCCCAAGTGTTTTAAAGCTCTCTAAACACACAGCGTTGTCCTGGCCACACTGCTTTAAAGAGCAATGTCAAGCTGGCTCTTTTACTAGTCGGAAGATCTTGTATGAATGTCACTATGAATACCACACTTCAGAATAGATTGGTCCCTGGAGGCTTCTGGAAACAACTTCCACCAGGGTGGAAAAGGTCAGGCACGAGCCTATGCCAAAACCTATCAGAGACAGAGCCTGGAGTTTCCTCACAGAAAATTCACTGCAACAGACCTCAGAGCCTTCCTGCAGAGATGAAAAACCATGGCAAAGCAGCTGTTGCCCTGCTGTGCCACAGCACAAGTAACAAATCACCAGTCAGTGCCCCGCAAAACAGCCCTTCACATCAACCAACAAAGAGGGCCTGCAGGGTACTGCCAGAGAAAGTCTTGCTGCTAACCACATCCCTCCTAGGATACCTCAACAGGGCTTCAACAGATGACAGAGGTGACACAGGACCCTGCACCCTAAGCAGGTCTCTGCCAGCCCCGCCGAAGCCCTGCTGCAACTACAATACTTTCCTACTCTTCAGCTCTAGAAATACATGATATGAACAATGTAGTACAGTGGCAACGTCCAAACCAACAACACAGCGTTGCCATCAAGATTCAGACCTGAGATTTGGGTCACAGGGTATCCAAACAGTCAGTACCAGGGAAACCCTTCTAGGCAGATGATCTGCCTGCACAAACGGTCAGTACCAGGGAAACCCTTCTAGGCAGATGATCTGCCTGCAGATTAGATGCCTTGATGGTAACCTCAGATTCTGCTTAGCAGCCATACACTACCAATAAGCAAGGAGATTCCCAAGGCACGGCATGGACTCAGGAAGTCTGCAGAGTGCCAATGTGAACTGAAAGAACTATAGATTCCACGTTGTTACTCACTTTCCCAAGGTTCTGCACCCTTACTGCGAGGAACAACATCCAAGAACTCAATAAAAGCTGACAAACACACACACCTATCACATATGCCCACAGCACTCCTGCAGCATCCAGACACGCTTGCTAGGAACAGTCCCCTGCAGTGGCGCTGAGACATCTCACGACAGTTTACACCCTGATGGTTTACAACTTGAAAGTGGACAAAAGCAGCTCAACTCACAGTGTGGAGAAATCTGACAGCGGCCTGCGGATTGCCAGGTCGAGGGAGATACCATGTGGCAAAAAGCTGGAACTGCAGCCCTTTGGAGCTCGCAGGCTGCTTTTGCTTTAGAGTACGTCAGAAAAAGGATTGGCAGTCAAGACCTGGTGGGTCATAGTGGCAAGGCAGTAGAAAGAAAAGCGCCAATTCCCTTCCTGTCTTGTTATCTTAAACTCACCATAGAGATCAGGTCCGTGAGAGGTGAAGACATTGTACAAAACAATGTTGAGAGGTGCAACTACCAGCTTCCCATAGTAATAGCTGTCCACAACTACCAAGGGCACCTGGAAGAAAGCATCTATTACTTGAAGGGCCAGAAGCTTTGGGCTCAACTGCCCAACTGCTCCGTGAGATTTTCTTAATGGAACCCACCCCTTCTACTGCAAGCCCAATCCATTCTCCCTTTGCATTATTACAGGCACTTACCAAAAACAGGATCAGTGACACCACACACCAGTTGAGGAAACTTTTCCACCTCTGCTTCAGTATCAACAAGTCAAAGGCAATAGGAAGCCTGAAAGAGAGAGCAGGTATCAACTGGAGACTTGTTCTTTCCCCACTCCAGGTCTTCCTGCCCCTTCAAGGCGAGAGAGGCAGTAGCTGGAAGAGAACCATCACAGGGCGCTCTCTGCTCCTACTCCATATTATAGTCATCCAACTCAGGTCTTGCTCTCAGTATATTAGGGTCAGGAAATCTTCCCAACCCAAGTTCTTCAAAAGCAAAGAAAGGAAGCTATGGAAGCCCGTACCAATGAACCTCAACTAGGCTGGCAGCTCAGCCCGTGATAGTTTCCTTCCTCCAGCTCTCCTACATTCTCCCCAACCAGGCAAGAAACATCTGATGAAGTGCAAAACGTAGGAGCCTTCCCCTCCTTACCCAAGAGCTGCACTGAAAGGCCAGCCCAGAAGGGCTCCAGCAGCCACCCCCAGCACTGCTACGGAAGTCTTGTCCATATACCAGCCAGTCATGGCAATCACCGTGGTGTACATGCAGAAACTGCTTGGGAGGAAAGCTGCAACACAGAGAAAGAAAGGGATTAGCAGAGTTTTCCCACACTGGGAGAAGAGCATGAGGTCAAGATAAGGCTAACCATCTCTCATTCATTCCATTGGAGCTGGGATGCCATACTGAACACTCATTTCAGTGAAAGCACAAAAAAAAGGAGGATTTATTTTTTATCTGCCGAGACCAAAAAATACTTCCTTTAAGAACGAAGGTCCCTTTCCTCAGTGGCACTCACCAGTGGTAACCAGTTGATATCATCCACAGTTAGCATGTGTAACACTTGCAACCTCAATACTCTGCTAGGCTGAAAAAAATTAAACTAATCTGCTCAAGTGGCAGCAGAAAATGTGAGCTGACTGGGTACAGTCTCTGAAACAACTGGGTAGAGACTGCTGGGAAGTGAAGAGTAAGGAGACCTATGACAATGAAAAACAATGAAGGGAGAGTCCTTTCTCCCCTCACCATAAACAAAAAAAAGGTTAAAACACGAAATCTTAGCATTCCTAAATTGTGGTATTTCCCTTTAAGTTTCTGTATGGACACAATACAGAAAACCTTCACTCCAAGTCTCTCTTTGCACTTCACTCAATACCTCAGCAGGTGTTTTCTAAGTCTTTGGTGGTTGGCTAGGCAAATGGCTACAAGCAGCCAGAGGGGACATGACACAAAGGCCAAAATATGACCCTTCTTCCTTGGATTAAAATATGTTCAAGGAAGGTAGGCCAAGATCCTGCATGGCCCACAGCAGAGAGACTGGAGTCAGCAATAGCAACAAACATGCCCTGAAAATGGAAAGATACAAGAGTGATGCAAGGAATATCGTTTGAACCAACACTTATTCTGTCATCACACCTGCCATGAGCAATACCTGCAACCAGATACAAGTAACTGCTAGAGAGATACTTGAGTGCTGTAGATTTTAGACTCTCTGGATCAGTCTTTGGTTTCTGTGAACAAAGTAATTGCTAGTGTCACTGCCAAGCAAACTTACCTGCGGATGAGCAAAACATCCCAGTGCTGAGTACTAAGAAGGCCAACATCAGCCGGCTCACATGTAGCCCGAACTTCTTGCACACAGCCCTAAGGAAGCAAGGGAGAATTAGAGACCACAAAAATATCCCCAGTACCTAAAAGAACAGTACCCATATAGTCAGGCTTTTGCTCTTAGGGCATGTAAACACCATCGGTAGATACATTACGACAGCAACAATGAAGTCCAATAAACCTCACGATGATAAGCAAACGCAGCACCAGTCAGAGCTCAACTTACAACACTCCCACCCTGCCCACTGGTATCGCTGAGAAAACAAGTGTAGTCAACAGTGGAGATGTGGGTGGCAGATCTGAGAATACAACTTTATCCTGATGGTGGAATTCTGCCCACATACATTACAGACAGCAATGATGAAGTCCACTAAACCTCACGATGATAAGCAAACACAGCAACAGTCAGAGCCCAACTTACAACACTCCCGCCCTGCCCACTGGTATTGCTGAGAAAACAAGTGTAGTCAACAAAACACTGGAGTGGAGATGTGGGTGGCAGATCTGAGAATACAACTTTATCCTGATGGTGGAATTCTGCCCAACATTTCATGAAGTTATTGTGAGAACAAGTATTTTCAGGGTCCACTGTGAAGTGGCCCCATTTACCATACATACCTACGCACAAGCTTCAGAGTGTAATTCCTCACATTGCTCCAAAACATTCACTGGACATACCTACACACGAGCTTCAGAGTGTAATTCCTCTGTCAGTAACTGAATGTTACTCACATTGCTCCAAAACATTCACTGTAGACATGTTAACATGTTATCTAATACTCACTTGTAGAAGTAGAGTTCACAAACGCAGCTCAGGAAGGCCAGGAAGCATCGGAGGAAATAGAAGATAAGAACCTAGGAGACATACTCAGTCTGAACAGGGTTTGCAATGAAGCTTGTGCACCTATTACTAACAAGTCAGTCCCAAGAACAGAAGTTCTGAAGAGGATGAGTGACGTTTGACAGTGGTGAATGAGCCTATTCCTGTAGGCCCAATCCTGCACCAAGGGATGAAGATCCCAGCAGCTCAAGGCCTAGCCCTCTAACACTGAATTACAACACAAAAGGTGAACACAGTCCAGTTCACTGAACTTACCAGAACTCCCTCTCTTTTGTTTTCTGTTGGGCAGAAGCATGCCAAGTACAGCAATGGATACTCACGCAGAACGCACCTTCTGTGCTTTTTCTTTTACCTTCCTGTGAGTTCAGTGTGCAGTATCCCTTGCTAAAAACTAATTTATTTTTTATAGTGTACCGAACAAAAAAATTAAAACAGTCATTGTAACTGGCATAGAAAACAATACAGGCTTCTAAAGCAGCAGGGTGAAACCCACAGGGATGAATGAGAGCCCGTGACTGCCAGGTAACTGTCACCAGGCCTGCACACACTCAAAAGGCCAAGGAGCTACTCGCCCCTGTGGGAGAGCTTTTCCACCAAGCTGGAGCCTGACAGCATTTTCCTGCACCTTCCAAATAATTTTTCCCTGGATCCCCTTTGAGTTAGCTCACAATCCCTTGCAAATCCTGGAAGGGAGGTTAGTGTTTGTAAACAGATTAATGTTTTGTAAACCCTAATTCTCTTACCTCTAACTACAAACAAAGCGGCTGTTTAACACAAACTAAAGGCGTGTGTATTCATCACAAAAGAAGCTTTCACACATCTGATTTACCTTGTTAGTTTGTAGAACTCTAGCGTGGAACAAGGCTGGTAAGGCATGAAGCCACAAGTAAGCGTAGGAGCGGATGGCATAGGCTGGAGAGTATTCCCACGTCTGAAACCCCTTTCCATAAACGAGGTAGTGTGTCTACAATGGACATGAAACAAATAAACAGGCATCACACAGAGCAGCCGGTTTGACATTTCCCATCTCTCAACTCCTGAGTACAAAATTTTCTCCCTGGAACACAAAGATCAGAACAAAGTTCTACACAAACCTGCATTTTTTCCTCTCTGGAACACAGAGATCAGAACAAGGTTCTACACAAACCTGCATTTTTTTCTCTCTGGAACACAGAGATCAGAACAAGGTTCTACACAAACCTGCATTTTTCCTCCCTGGAACACAGAGATCAGAACAAGGTTCTACACAAACCTGCATTTTTTCCTCTCTGGAACAGAGAGATCAGAACAAGGTTCTAGAGAAACCTGCATTTTTTCCTCTCTCGAACAGAGAGATCAGAACAAGGTTCTACACAAACCTGCATCTGCACAGGCCAACTACAAATTCCCAAGTATCTCCAAGGAAAGAAAGCCACTTACCGGTTCCCAATAGTTAAACGTCTCATCACAATCAGAGATGTTGCTTAAGAGCGCTGCACAGAACCTGGCTGAGATGAGACACTTGAAAGCCGTTGGTCCTTCCGGGGCCCAAACTTGTCCTGCTTTGCTCCCGGATGATCTAGCCCAGAGAAAAAACACACATATGCACCATGAGGATCCAGTAACAAGATGCAGATCAGCAAGGTGACACTGGGCAAGGGACTGACAGGCATATTTGCATCCCATTCAGGCTTTTCTGTAAGTGCAGACGAGTCCTTCACGCCCTGCCTCCTCCGGGGGATGCAAGTCCCCTCCCGAGGAAGGGCCATCATCCTGCCTGACCTCCGCGGAGCGACGGCCCGCAGGGCTTAACCCAAGCCCCCCAGGGCCGGCCCGTCTGCCCCCCAAGAGCGGCGGCAAGGCCACGCGTTGCTCGCGGCAGGGGCGGGAGCAGCTCCCCCGACGGGAAGCCCCTTCCCACCACCCGC
>NW_010228876.1:0-3707 GCF_000690775.1 Eurypyga helias
AATTAACAAGCTTACTACAGCCATTTAGAGTGAACTTGAGCCATGCCCATTTTCTAGCTTTACTAACATTAAGGAAATTAATCACATTTTAAAATGCCAGCTCTGAAGGGAAGACCTGGATCTCTCCTGGATCTTTGCTTTATCTTTACGTATGCTGGGACTTGGTTCTTCATGAACTACTCTAAGAGAGAGCAGCAGAATAACCTGTCTGAATTTTTGAACTTATATGAAAAACAAGTGACTTTTAGATGACACAAGGCGATCTGAACTAAGAGGCCTCATATGTCAGCCCTTCACAAAGTCTCCTCTCCAAAAGACACGTGATAGCTTTATGAACACAGGATGAACTGCAATAGAAAAAGTTACATGCGTGTCTCTGAAACACTTTCCTGTCTCCTGTTGCAGACCAGAATGTATTGCTTGCTCCAATTCCTTCTTACATCCAACTCTGCACATCCATGTAGACTAGAATTCATTGAGACAGGTACTGCCATGAATAGAAAGCTAGGTCTAATAGGCCACTGGACTGCAAGGTAGGAGACCATTAAACACATGCTGAGAAAAAGTTCTTTGTCCCTAGATATGAAGTAATTTATATTGTAAAGCCTTGGCACAAGAACTTGTAATACAGCAGGGGAAAACAAAACCAAAACAAAACCAAAAAAAAAAGAAGAAAAAAAACCACTTTGAGGTCACTAAAACAAGACAAATAATAATAAGTATCTATTGTGCAGGAATACCATGGACAACCTCCACTTTTCACCAAGTACTTAAACATACAAAAACATACACAAACTTGAACATCTATCATTCCTTACAAAGTTTTTAAGAAACGTAGTTTCTTTTGTCCACACTGAGAAGGAAACAGAAATAAGAAGCAGATTATTTATCATCAGATTTTCTCACTTGGTCTTGTCAGCAAAACAAACTGACCATACTGCACACAGAACCAGGAAATATTTTAAGCAACTAAAACACATTGTAAAAACATCTTGAATACATATCATCCATCTAGGTTTTTCACAACTTGTTCCAAAAATATTTTATCAGCTCCTCTCTACAATCTCTATACATCTATTAGTGAAAAACTCCAAATATAAATATTATCTGTAAAACAGTAATTTTAAAAGTTGTTCTCATGATGCTATAGAACACAATAATAAACACAGTAATTTATTCAACATTAGGTATTTTGAAACAAGCTTGCCACATTTCTTACCAAAACCATAGCAGAGACTTTCTTGCCCCAGAAGTATATGACTATTTAAAAAAACACTTCAATCTTTGTTGACTTTGTGAAGAGGATTTGTTAAAAAACATCTGCTTTCTTCCCACTGAAATAAGAATGGGCACCCAAGACGATTTAAATAAAAGTGTTTGAGCTCCTCTGAGATTCTGGAAATGCAGGATGAAGCCAACACCAAATCCCTCATTGACTTCAATAGGTGTGGGACTTCTCCCTGAGCTGAGTTTGCAGCTTAGGCACTGTCCTGGTCCCAGGCAGTGATGAGCTGCTCTCCTAGGACAGTATATAAGATTTTGTTTCATTCCATAATACATCAAGCTGAGTGGTCACTGTTATCCCCCGTACTAGCGACGCTGGGAGCGGGACGGATGGAAGCTTGCGGAGGCTGGACCCGGACGGGGTGTGAGGGGGATCGCCCCGGAGATTCCAGCCGGCAGCGTGTTCTTTTGCTGGCAGCCTGGGTTTTTTTCTCTCTCGGCAGTGCGGTCTTTGTCCGGACCTCTTGTCGGGTGATTAGCACGCAGTGTCTTTTGTCAGGGAAATTGCTCTGGGAAAGGGGCAGTTGAATGTTTTCCTTCCCCCCTGAGTTCAGGGAGTTTAGGTTTGGTTTGGTTTGGTTTCTTTTTTGGTTTGGGGTTTTTTTATTTTTTCCTCCTCCGGGCTTTAGATTTGGTTTTTGCTTGCCGTTCTAGAACCTGGCTGTGCCCACCCACGGGTGGTGAGATCCTGCACCACTTGTTCTATTTTTCTGTTCTTCTAATTACTTATTAGCAATAGTATTGTTATTAACTCCATAAGTTTCATTTATATAATTAAATAGTTCTTATCTCAACTTCTACGAGCCTCCCTTGTTTTTTTTCCTTAGACCCTTCCTCACTGGGATTTGGGGGGGATGGAGTGGTAGAGCTTAATTGGTGGTGCTTAATTGCCCAACAGATCTAAATGACAACAGGCACTGAGCAAGAAGACCACCCCAAGTATGTCGCTTCGTGTTGTTAAATTCCCTCATTCTATGTCCAAAAATAGGAGAAAATCTCATAGCTGAAAAGCTGCAGTCTGCACTAGCACTGTGCAGTGCTGGAGTTCGCCGAAACATGCATGGCATGGACATGGGCACCCAAAGAAAACAACTTGATCATTGAATGTTTCAACTGTTGTAACCCACCTTTGCAGTCTTCTCCTCCAGTTCTGCTAAACTGCTGTGTTTGTGTAATGTCTTAAGGGATACTAACATTTTTAAGACAATATGATCGGTTACTGTGTAAAATAGGGATGAATTCTTTGACATGGCCTTTAAGTGTGTTAATGTCTGTCTCCTGTAATTTGTCACCATGTGACAAAAGGAAGAAAGGAAGGCTGCAAGACAGCATTTGTTCACAGCATGGGACACTGTGGCCCAAATGTGACCAGAGATTTTAAGAAAATGGGGACCGAAGAAGCTTCCCTTCCAGAGCATAAGAGAATGAGGCAGTGTGATTTATGACTGAAATATAAAAAACCATGCTTCTTCCAAAGCAGAGTCCAGTACATATCCCACTGAAATTGGTAGATACCTCCGTTAACATCTATAGTTCAGGTATGAGGATAGTCAGACTTTTCAGTGAACAAGTAAAACATGTAGGTTATAATTCTGGTAGCTTCCTGGCTCACTAAACTGTGATGTCCTCAAGGTGAAGGCTGTCTAGATTAATGGGAAAAGGGAAAATGATGAGGTCTTTACCTTTGCACTGCTACCACATCTGGTGTTATAATTTTTAATTCCATGAATGTTGTATCTGTCCCACACAACCTGACACAGTAAAGGCTGGAGAGATCTTAACATCTTAGTCTTCTTTATGTTTTTAAATGCCTCACTTTCAGCCTAAGTTGTTCCAACAGCAAGCTGGAGTCTTATCAGCCCAGGCTGGTACTGTTCTCAGCCTAACCAGCCATGAATGTCTGACTTTTTGTTCCTTATTGATATCCCATTATATTGGTATAATACAGGCCAAGTTTTCTAATATTTACTTTGTTATCACCTATGTACCTCTCTTGAATTCTTTGTTTGCCTTCCTCCAGTAAATTTGCCCAGCGTTCCTGTGACACTTAGCCCTTCTTTCGTGAAAGCACACTGTGCTCCAGAAGTGAGTGTGCAGAGTGCACCAGAACCTTGACCTGTCCCAAGAAGCTCAACAAATTTGGGCTCCTGATCTCCCCCCTGCAGCCCTAAGATGATTTCCTCATGATATTTAAGGCTCAAACATATTTAACCATTGAGATCTCACTCTACCACAATACTACTTCCAATAGCATAACATGTGCATGCATATATTAGATGGCACAAGGCTTTCTGGGCTAACAGTGAATTACCATGGGAATGGAGAGAAAAAAACTGGCTGTATCTCAGCTGTGCTATCTGCAAGGAATGCTCCATATCATGCACCAGTCCACACCCAGCTTTCCTCTCAAAAGGAACTTGTTG
>NW_010228876.1:3738-4484 GCF_000690775.1 Eurypyga helias
AAAAAAAAAAAAAAACCAAACCAAAACAAAAAAACCACCCAAAACCGAGGAGTATATTTACATTACATTTATGTTAGTTACCAGGGCATTGGGACCCAGTCAAGTAATGGATAACCTGATATCTTGATATCTGGATATCTGGATATCTGATGGAGAGTTGATAAACTAAACGTATGGCTATAAGGAGGAGGTAACTGGTTCATGACTCATCATGACAATTTTTTTCAAGTCTTTTGGGATCCTGGTCTTCCACCCAGCAATCACAAAATTTCTTGGTCAACTTCAACAGGTCAGAACTGTGATTCTGATGTATTTTGAGCTAAACTGTAGAACAGTGCATAGTGGAGGTTAATGGGAAGAAGTATGGAGTTGTAATAACTGCAGACAAAAACCAAACAAATTCTCAGCTATATATATATATACAGCATTTAGAACATTGTATAAAATTAAGGAATGCAAATTGCTGCTAGTTCTGCACATTCACATAGTAAAATGTGGCTGGATTAACTACATTCATTCAAAATACTGAATCATCTAATCACAAGTTGAAAGAGGAAGTATTTTTAAAAAGGCCCTAAATTCAGACAGGCCTTGAGATCATTGGAATACATATTAGAGACAGATGATCCAATTCAGGAAAACTTTAAAAAAATCTTTTTTATTTGAAGAATAGTTGATGATCTGGAAAACTTTATTAAGACTCTCAAACACACTGCGAATTAGCATTTAATTTCAACTGGGCGGGG
>NW_010228877.1:0-11856 GCF_000690775.1 Eurypyga helias
ATTCTATGATTCTATATACCAGGGCTTTACCAAACCAGGTCTTAAATTAGGATATGGTAGTGTTCCAATAACTTTGAAAACCAGCATCCAACTGTTGGGTATGTATACATGCTTAGTCATAAAATAGCATTAGCGGAGACCTTACAAATTTTATTTCCTTTTCCAAAATGTTGAGCTGTGGCTGATCAATAGCAAGTCTGTAATGCATCATTCAAAAATAGATACATAGCATAAAATACATTTTTGCTTCCTGAGCACAATAAAACTGGAGTAAATATGGACAGAGAAAAGGAAGAACTTATAATTCAAAGGTAAGTAATGTTTTGCTCTTGGAACAAAAGATGAAGCTCTTTGGAACAGTTTTGGAATCAATATTTCTCTATAAGAAAATCATGTGATGTCAAAAACTGTTTAGTGAAACAACACATTCAATTAAATGTTTTTGTTTTTAGGGAAATTCTCTCCAATCTGGAATGAAACTTCTGAGCAAAACCATGAGCATGACCAGATTCCTCCCATCTAAATGATCTTTAACCTAGGATGGGAGGATTTGAAGACCAAATTCAAGTCTCTAATTCAAGAAAGACAGCTGATGGCAATGAAACTAAGGTTACACATGTAGAACAAAAGACAAGCCAGAGCCTGAGGATGGCTTATGCAAAAACTGTTTCTTTTGAAATGGAACAGATTTATCAATACAGTCAGCTGAACTGACTTCGTGTGTTTTCCCAGTCCCCAACCCACATTTTGGTATTTCTTAGCACCAGAGAAAATTAAACTAGGGAACATGCTAAAAACTGAGCAGTGCAGAATGATGCTAGCAACTTCCTTATATTACTAGCAGTGATATAGCCTCAGTGTCCTGTGTTCCAGTCTTCCTTTCATTTTCGGGGTTGTTATTTTTAGAACTTCAGTAGAATGTAAATATTCCCTCTCAATAGAAAAGGGCATGAGAAGATCAGCTCAAGACACTTCAGTACAGTCACTTCTGAATTCCTAAGCACAAAGGTAGTGACAAAAAAGCATATTAAGCCGGAGAGAAGAGTAATGCTGGCACTCATTTTGAGCAAATTAAGATCAGTACTAAGAAATGCCTTAGCCTAGTTTTCAACAGCTATTACAGACAAATCAGTGGCAAGTTATCAAACATCCATGTGACTCAACTTACTCCTTTATTTAGTGGTCTTAATATGATGCTTTCAATAGCACAGAATATCCCTAGGTGTTCTTCCTTTCTGATTTGCAGTGCTAGTTACTTAGGCACTTGGCTAAACTGATGCTGCTGGTTTGATTCTTGCGGTTCTGGAGCTTGCTTGTTGGGGATGGAAACCTCAATATGATGCAGCAGGAAGCTGCAGACATACCCTTCCTAGTTTTGGTTGATACAGCACTCAGACACAGATGGGTACCCTACAGCGATATAAGGTGTATAAGGATTCATATGTTGTTTTCTGCCTTGAGTACCTGTGTCTTTGTAACCAAATGCTTGGGACTGAAAGCACTATAGTATGGCCTAAACTGATGCTACTGCTCATGCTGATAGTGAGAAAATATGTTCTAACTAGTCTTTTAGGTACTTATTTTAGATATATAACTAATTCTGAAACTGCTTCTTAAAGTACTTATTTTAGATATATAACTAGTTCTGAAACTGCTTTTTAAAAATGGGTATCATAACTTATTAAAATTATTGAACACAAGTATTTTGATTGTAGAACTTTTTTAGTATTTCCTTTCTACTAAGTAGTCACATCTGTCATGATGTTTTCTTAGATAATATTTTCATCCAAGATATATTTATGCTTATTTTATTTATTTTAGACATTTATGAGGTTTCCCAAGGTTCAAGCTTAAAATTTCTCTCTTGATACTCTGGATAGCAACAAATACAAATATTTTTTTTTTATTCTATTTTTTTTCCCAAAATCATTATTACATATGCTAAATATAGTTAAAATTATCAAGAAAACTTAGAGGAAATAAGTCAGAGAACTGGAACAAGCGGACCGGAGAGGTGGTGGAGCCTCCTCCAGAGACTTTCAAAAGCCACCTGGACTTGTTCCTGTGTGCTCTACTCCAGGTGATCCTGTTCTGGCACAGGGGTCGGACTAGATGATCTCTAGAGGTCCCTTCCAACCCCTACCACTCTGTGAATCTGTGAAATTAATTAATCAGATAATGCAGTTCTGTTTATTCTTTTAATGTAGTCCTTCTGAATTTGAACTATAGGGTTCCTAATCTACCAGGACAAAGTCAACAATTTTACACAGCTTTTTCATGCTTTTTTTTTTCTTTTTTTTTTTCAATATATATTGTGGAACAAAAAAGTTTTTAAGATTAAATGAAGGCAAAATAATTCTGCCCAACTTTTCATGGAGTTCTATGAATTCTTTTGGTTTGAGACCAGGCAGATGAGCTACATCTTACTTTGGCAGTTCAACAGCATGTCACTCTATGTAGGTAGTAACAGCATAGATTCATACAATACTTTGTAATCCTTATAAGAAGACCTGTCATCTTGTACTATAGCAAAGCATATTATTAAGAATCATTTAATCTACACATCGCTTATACAAGGCCACAGAATAAGATTGTAGCATTTTTCCTGCACTTCTATAAATCATTCCTGAATTGTCAGCTCTTTTAAGACTTACAGGATTTTGGTGTGATTGTTATAACTGTACATCATGATAAGAATGTAATATAAAGTAATTCCCATCCAGGTACAAGATCCTTTTATACAGTTGCATAAGATTTTTTTTTTTTTTGCAAAGTACAGAATATGGAAAGATATCAACTCAGAGGAGTAGCCCACGTACTTTAATTTTTGAAACAGAGTTTTTGAACAAGATTGGGCCAGGAACATTCTTCCTCATCCAGAAACATGTTGTCACAAAGAGATAAGAGATGTTCATTCCATCCTCCTGTCTCCTTTCCCCTTGGGATCCTGCAATTATATATATAAAAAATAAAATCCATTTTCCACTAGCATCTTGTCACAGTTCTCTGCACTCAATAGGAGTATATATTCATTATGAAAACAGAATGAAGGTTCCTCAAAAGTAGTATCCAATAAAACATGCACTTTCCTTAAATTCCATGTAATACATAGTTCTGACGAGAAAAATTGTTTTGGAGTAAATGTCTCAATGGAAGTTAGTTACTTCTCACTACACAGCCTACTGTAATTAAAGAAGACAAGAGAATTTATTAGCATTTTAGTGACCTTTTAGACAAACTGCATAGAAATCCTGAAGACTAATTTACAGCTAAATTAATTAAGATAGCACATAATATACAAGGCCAGACTGTGGTCTTTCCAGTGTTTTTCTGTCTGAACAAGACACTAATTCTTAATTTTATTCTTTAAAAAAAAAATACTTCTCTATGTCCCAAGACATGCAAAATATTTAAGAAAACAAATAATAATGAATCTCAAAAACATTTTAATTCTGTCCTCAAAAAAAAATGTTTCTTGTAGAAGCTATCGGTATTGTGTAGAGAGCAAAGGTCATACTGAGCTCTTGACTGAGATAGGTGCTGAGTTCTGCCATTCAATCATAAATTTTTTTTCAGACATCTTTTCCTTAAATCATAAATAAACATAAAGTTGTTAATGATGCATTAGTCCAAAGGTTGAAGGAGTGTTGAGAAAAATTGGGAAAAGGTAGTCAGAGGGAAAGGGACAAATCAGAAAACTGGTAAAATAGAGCAGTGATCACAAATTACAGGAAGGAAAAGCACCCATTGCTTATATATATTAAAATGCCAGTCCTACTTGAGTACTTATGTCTATTTCCATGAAAAGAAATGACATCTTAACTGAACTCATTACATTCTATGCAGGGGAGTGACATTGATAAAATACTGAATTGGAATCTAAAAGCAGAAAGCACAGGGTTGGTAGATACGGTCATTTTTTGCCTTATGAGTGTTGGAAGTCTGCACAGGCTGGTATTGACTGAATAGGTCTATCAGATCACATGGTGTCTCCTTTTCCTTTCGACCATAAGTAATCATTACTATTTTCCACATCTGCGGTCCTGTAACTGTCATTGATCACTTCATAGATTTTAAGGCCAGAAGAGAACACTGCAGTCATTTAGTCTGACCTGCACGGGCAGTATGACCTCACCCAATAACATCTACACGAAGTCCAATAATTTATGGTTGAATACAGTATACCTTTTAGAAAGAAACTAATATTGATTTTTAAAATGTTGTATGATGGACAGAAAATCTACTACTTTCCTTCATAAATTGACCCAATGGTTATTTTCTCTCACTGATAGGAATATGTCTCATGTTTCCATTTTGATTGTGCCTATCTATAAACTTTAAGCAGTGGTTCTGGTTGTAGTTAGGAATAACATGGCATCCATTAGCCCTTTTCTATTGCATACTGCTATTTTATATTATGTTATAGATCAGTCTCTATGCTTTCCCCCGGATAGATTATTTCCTCAAATACTTCCTTGTGGGGGAGGCCTTGAGCCCCATGATTCATTTTGAGTAACAGAGCTAGAAGTTGGGTTTTCAGCCTACTCCTTCGAACTCTGAACTAGAAGTCTTTGATGTATAGTGGCAATATATGCATTGAGTCTTGTTTGGTACTTAGCTGTATGTACACAAAAAATTTAACTTGGTATCTGTTCTAATGATCTTATACAGACAATTGTGGACTTTGCGAATGTTTGTCCTTATAGGGAAACAGCACCTGCAGACTAGCAAATAGGATACAATTCACAGATAGTTGAGTATGAAGAAAACAAACAATATCAAAGTTATATAGTTGGAAGAGGTTTCCTTACCAGTCTAAACTGTCCAACAGGCTATGGAAACAGAGATTCCCAGAATGGAAGAGGTTACAGAGTGTCAAATATGTAATATTTTCTGGACCCTAATACTTACTGCATCGAATGGCAGCATCATTCTCATTACAACTTATCTTCGTCTTATTAGAAATGCAAAATATATCTTTTTTATTTACTATTCACTTTAAAATCTAGGTTTTTTGTATTATTAAGTGCTGGAAATTAGGTCTAAGCTTGAAATGTTCTTAGCAACTCCTCAGCTGAATGCACTGGCTAATTTCATGTTGTTATACTCTCCTCTAATGTACTGTAGAGGTCCTATTTCACAAAGGCAAATAAATTCTCTGTTCTAGATGGAAATTAGTTTCTAGATTTTGATCAGTCTTTTTCTGAATAAAGCTTTCTCTCTTCTTTGTGAACAATCTAATTCCAGTTTAAGCCACTGTTCTCAAGCACCTCAAAACCAAATGAGACATGCTGGATTTTCTTAATTGTTGTAATGGCGTATCTTAGTTTCCACAAAAGGTAATGGGAGCTTTATCATTTGTTCTAATGGAATATAATGGCAACCTTGAAAAAAATTCTAACTATAACTAATCAGCTTTTTTGTCCATACTAGCTCTGCCATGTTGCATTGTGCTGAAGAGCCAGCCTAGAACTGGCAGGATACCTGATGCTCTAATTACCATACAGTCTGTTGGAAGCCCTTCTTCTTTGAAAGCGATGTCACACTTTTATCACTTGAAACATCTTTATTTCATTTGCTCTAAGAGCTGATAGACAGTATTTGAACACTTGGTGAGGAAAACAGTCCGGTGTTTTCAAAGGACAATGTGAATAAAAAATTCTAGAGCTATGAAAGACCAATGAAAGGATTTGTTTAATCAGAGAACTGGAGCACCTTTCCTATGGGGACAGGCTGAGAGAATTTGGCTTGTTCAGCCCGGAGAAGAGAAGGGTCCAGGGAGACCTTATTGCAGCCTTCCAGTACCTGAAGGGGCCCACAAGAAAGCTGGCGGAGCTTTTTACAAGGGCCTGTAGTGACAGGACAAGGGGGATTGGGTTTAAATTGAAAGTGGGGAGCTTTAGACTGGACAACAGGAAGAAATTCTTCCCAGAGAGGGTGGTGAGGCACTGGAACAGGTTGCCCAGAGAAGCTGTGGATGCCCCATCCCTGGAAGTGTTCAAGGCCAGGCTGGATGAGGCTTTGAGCAACCTGGTCTAGTGGGAGGTATCCCTGCTCATGGCAGGGGGGTTGGAACTAGATGGTCTTTAAGGTCCCTTCCAACCCAAACCATTCTATGATTCTATGGTTTTAGCAGTATAAGGACATCTAATCTGAGCAAATAATCCATGTAAACTTCTAGAGTAAATGGAACTAGATGGTAAATCGTGCAAAACTAAACAGATAGCCCTCTGTAGTAAAGTGATGGGCCTGTGGACAAGAGGAGAGCAGTGGATGTCATTAGCATGGGGTTTAACAAGGCTTTTGACTGTCTCTCACAGTTATGGTCTGTTTGGGTTGAAAAATATATGTATAGAAAGATGGCTGGAAGTTTAGACCCAGATGATGGTATTTAATAGGTCATACCCTATTTGAAGACCAGTAAAACAGGTGATGATTGCAGTGGTATAAATGAGGACCTGTCCTCTTTAACTGTGACCTGGAGGAGTTGATGGGGTGCACTCTCCTCAAGTTTGCAGATGGCACCAAACTGAGGGAACAAGTCAGTTCACTTAAAAGCAGGGCTGCCATCCAGAGGGACCTAGACAGGCTGCAGGAATGGTCCAACAGGAACCATTGAAATTCAATGAAAATGAACCTGGGAAGGAAGAACCACTTAAGATGGTACAGACTGGAGACTGACTGGCTGGGGTGTAGCTTTGTGGGAAAAGGACCTGGGAATCCTGGGAGACAGCAAACTGATTGTGTGACAGCAGTATGCCCTGGCAGCAAAAGCAAACAACACTGGAGGCTGTATTAACAAGTGCTCAGCCAGGAGATCAAGGGATGTGATTGCCCTCCTTTACTCAGTATTTAATAGAAAACATCTAGGTAAAGTTTACAGTGTTCAGATTAGATATAAGGAGAAAAGTTTTCTGCTGAGGAAAGCCAGGCAGTGGAATAGGTTGCCTGGAGAGGTTGTGTTGTCTCCATCCTTGGAGGGTTTCTAGGCCCAACTGGATAAAGCCCTGAGAAACAGCAGGATGAACTGGAGATGTTATCAGACCCCTTCCATCCTGAATTATCCTATGGCTTTAACCCTTTCTAAGACCTAATTGCCCTTACAAGGTGTCTAAACTGCTATCGGAAATGCTTGGGTTGAGATGTCTGATTTTTAAGTGCTGATAGGAATGTCATCCTTTTAGGGAATGTAAATGCAGCTAACAAACTGACTGAGTGATAATGCTAATCATAGCAAAGGACTCTTAAATGACAAACCACTTCTCCAATCTCACCCTTATAATAGTGAAGAAAAGTCTGTTCCCTTGGATAAGTAATTTTCTGTAAATTTCATTCATAGGTATTTATATATCTTCCTCCTTCACCCACAGATTCACACATACACTAACAATGCAGCAACAGTATCAGCACTTCCCCCTAGTTTCTGAACTGTACTTATGCCTATTTTACTTACCTTAGTGAGAAGGAGATTGCTATAACTCCTTGTTTATGGATGGGGACATGAGACCGAGAAGGACTTTGCTGTCTTGGTTTCTAGCCTACTTCTAGACTTTGGACTATCCTTCCTCTTTATTAGATGGTCTTCCTTGAAAACTATAATTCTACTTAACAGTCTAATCAGATGAAAAACTCAAGGACCAAGGTGCTGCGGATCATGTTTTGTTCAAATGGTGTTATTTCTCCTATATCTGATACACTAGCTTCCAAAGCAGTACTTGGCTTCAGGTCCAATGCTCCTACAGATGTCTCTGACTAGCATTTGGCTTTTAGCCCCTTTCAACTATTAATTTATTCATAGAAGAGTAGTTAAATTACACATGCCGTGTCCTTTGGTGTCAAGAAAGACAAATGTCTTAAGTGACAGTAAAGTCAGGAATAGTTTCAAGGAATATAAAGAAAGTTATTGTCTGGAGTACAGATGTGAGATGATGAGATGTACAGAACAAGGGGAACTGATAGTCTGAAGGGAGACCTGATAGACAAGGATAAATTATGCATGTTTAATTCTTAGATGAGTATTTTCCTATCTCTATTAAAATGTAGGCTAAATAGATAGAGGATGGAAATAGTCCTGAAGATCTCTGTAGAGGCTAGCAGGAAGTCGCAGAAACAGACACACCACCTGCCAGTTCTTCTTTACACTCTGAAATGAGTAGGGGGAGCCTGAAATGCTGGAGATGTCTATGAACACTATGAAAATTTTGAAGAAAACATATGGACTTTTTGTTCATAGGATTAGAAAAAAAGGTACATGCGTCTTAAGCCTCTTACCTCCATTCCTTCCCTTCAGCAATTAGAAAATCTGAAAATCTAATTTGCAAATAATCAGTGAACCTTTCATTTACATGATTCTAGTATACATACACTAACAAATTAACACAACTTTGAAGAACTATGTCCTTTCTTGTTTTTAACCTCCCAGTCATGCCATCTGGTCCTGTGCAATGGCTGCTTAAATCATTCATTTCCTTTTTAGCCTGACCTTGGGTTGACTTCTTCACATTCCACATAACCGATTAAATTTAGTGGCAATCACTTTCAGGTATTCTAACATACTCTAAATCTCTTTTCATGCACTTGCCAGAAATTTAATTTTAAAATAAATTCGCACATGTAACATTTATGCTATTTGCTTTGAGTGTATAATTACACTTGCACTGCTGTCCAGGCACCTTCAGTATGTTCAAAACGGGTGTAAAGATCTGCCTGTAAATGTATTCACAAAGGTAATTTTGGCATCATCTTTCAAAAGTACAAGTAATGATGAAACAAGGGCAAACACAATTTTTTTAAAGTTAAGCCTGTAGTAATATGTCCCAATAGATTAATTTATCAAGTAGTGTAATGTGTCAAATGCCATCTCAGTCATCTATTCTATGCTGGAAATTTCTTGAATCTTTGCCATATGCTGAGGCAATCCCAATTCAGTAGGCCTGTCAAATTATTGAATAAAATTCAAATGGCATGCAGGCATTTTGTCTCAATAACTTGATTTTTTATTGTCATTTATACTCAGAAGTTATTATAAATTAATTAAAAGACCATCTGAAACCCCTCAGGTAATTTTCAAACAAAAGAAGAACCTCCCTTGTAGTGATACTGATGTCCCTGTCAGTCTGTGAAGATATTTTAATCAGACACATTAATTTTACTCCACTAAGATGAAAGGGGAAATATATGATTATGGTCTGTGCCTACTGCCAGTAATGCATAAATCTACAGGCATAAGTAGGATGCACAGGGTGTAAGTCAATGGCACAAACCCAGTATATTATTTCACTTGAAGTATAGCAGCCTGTAACAAAGTAAAAACACATTCTGTGTAGGCTGTCATGTGTAAGAAAGCCAAGATGCAGAAGGATTTATTTGACACCTTTGACAATTAATATACATATGTGCTATGATAGCTCGTGGAAGTGGTTGGCAACAGTACCCTCAAAAATAGCAGTTTAGTTGAGAGGCTCAAGGATTTCAGGAAACCCACTGATGACAAAAGATGTCTGTCTGAAAGCTGCTTCTTTCTCTACATGTCTCTCCCGGTCTTAATCCTGGAGGTTCACGACATGTAACATAGTTCATGATCTGTCCTACTGCTGGATGGACTAGAGGATGATTCCCCTCCTTCTCAGTTTTTCTCTTGTTTTGGTTTTGTACATGTGGGACACCCACCACTTCTCCAGGCAGCTTTTCTCCCAGATGCCTCTTCTGCTTAATGAAAATATTATTCATAGGATCAGTCTTTTACTGCTTTCCTGCTCATGCTGACTTTTCTGTATTTATAATTAGCCATTGCAATAGGTGCTTGAGCCTTATTTTCATTTCATTGTATCAGTATGGAGTCAAGGCTCTAACTGATTAACAGCAGCTTTTTAAGGTCTTATTATCATCCTATACATATTGACCTACTGCTGGCTGTAACAGTAATGAAAGTAAAAGCGTGTCATCATATGAGTTGCCAGAGTTCACAACCTGTGATATTAACATAAAAGACATCCATTTCAGTTTAGGATGATAAGCTGAGCCACAGGGTGTCATGACCAAGAGGATAATACGTATTTACTCCTGCTACTAAGGCAGAAAAAATCCGAAGCAAATAAATAAGTATGGTAATAGCTTAAAATATTTCACCTCATTAATAACAGCCATCTGATTTATTCCTTCTGAAAATATTCCATGTTCCACAGTTTTGGCCAGAAGAATTGATGTTTTAGGAGTGGTTCTTCTAGAATGGAGAATGACAAGGAATCACTAGAAACTTGCAAACTAAGCTGAAAAGAAGGTGTGTTTTCATTAGAATTGGTCTACAGTTTGGTAGAAGCTTTTCATATCTTTGCAGGAAGACATGTTTCTTTAGATGCTCTTAATGAATTACAAGTCTTATAATTGAATCCTGATTCCCTGCCATGGGTGTTTGAATCTATAATCTTGGTGAGATAAAACTAAATAAAATAATAATAATTTTAAAAAAATCTCAGTTCACTTGTGTGCTTTGCAGTTTTGTATCTTTATCTTAATTTTTTTAGGACAAAAATTCCAATGTTTCTAATGTTACATATATGAAAACGAATATGACATATATGAAAACGGATATGACAGTAATTGTTAGTGAACTGCTCGACAGAAGAGTCAGTACTGACTTGGGTGCTTTTTTTTCCACTACTGCACTGAAGCAGAGTGGAGAATGGAGGAGAGAAAAAATAGTGGGGGACTCAATTTTGAAAGCGGATCAAGTCAACTAACTCTAACACAGTTTAGTGTTTGAAGGAAAGCGTATCTCTTCCAGGCATGGATACAATGACTGCAGTTCTGGTCCTAAGCTCTGATACCATCTTTAGGGTAGGTGTAGATGTTTCTAAGGTCAAAGTGCATCAGATAGATAGCAAGCTGCTTTAAGGCTGTTGCTGAGGCTGAATTATATGATTGCTCAAAAATTGAAAATGATGTACTGTATACTGGACATGTAAAGTCACATCATTTAGGCTTTAATTAGCCTGTAATCACTGTTTTTTTAAAATTAATAATACCATTATCCAGCAGAGAACTACAGCCATTGCTTTGTAATCTGTTTAAAATTCAACTTGAGCAGAGTGTGTTAAAGGGTCAAAAATAAAGTAAAATAAAATAAAATAAATATCACATATTTAGATATCTACAAATTGAATCGTCTACAAATATATTGGTTTGAATTTTTTGCTTATTTACTGTAAAAAAATCTGCATAATATATTGGTTTGGGTCTCAAATCAAACATAAATCGGATAAGCCAGAAGAAATATCCAATTATGAAGATTGCTGGTGATAATGCCTGTCTCAACATTCACTAAAAATCTTCTCAGGCAAGGCCTATAACAAGATTTAAGACTGCACGATTTTTTTCACTCACAGTTTTTGACTGGTCTAACAAAGTGGAATATAAAGTTGTTTTATCCTTTACTAAAGATGAGCAGAGACCCTACAACATACAACCAATCCACCATAAATGGAAGACAAAACGGAAACAAATCTCTGTTAACTACAACACATCACACACAAGAGTGCTTTAAATTTGGGTCTGGACTGTGAGAAACCTAAGCTTCTAATTAACTCTCATTTTGTTTGCCTCAAACAAACAATCGATACTTTAAAAGCGAAGCTAGAACCACCACAACAAAGTGTGACCATTTCTATGAGTACGCACAAGACTGTTTCCATGTATGTCTGGCAACCTTATGGCAAAATTAGCTGAGTAGGTCCAAAATATATTGCTAATAAATTTTAGCACCACATGTCCTGGAGAGAGACAAAGAAATTGAACAAAGGCAAAGGACAGAGAAAACAACATATGGAGAGAAAAGAAAAAAAAAAAAAGAGAACAAAA
>NW_010228877.1:11879-14490 GCF_000690775.1 Eurypyga helias
AGAGAGGGGAGGGAGATGGGAGAATGAATATGTGTTCGAAAGAGGGAAGCTTTTAATAAGACTATTCCCTGAGTTTGCATTTTCTCTTCCTTTTTGCTCATAAAGGATTTAAAAGTATGACCTCACACGGAGAAGAATAATTCTATTTTGTCAAGGAAATTTTATAACCTTTATTATAATTTGCACAATCCAATAGATATATAGGGCACTGTGTAAACCAAATTGATGTCAGATTCTATTTTGAGTATACATGGAATTGCAGAAGAAAATGCAGAGAAAAATTGTTCAGCACAGCATATCTAAGACCACACAATGTCTTCCATGGAGTGACTTTTCTTTCATTGGGGCTGAAGACATACATATGAGCTACTATTTACCAGTGTAAAGCCAGATAGTTTCAGATAAATGATGACACACAACATGTAAAGACTAAATACTCAGGCGCAGTGCCCCTTTGGATGCATTCTAGTAGCTTTGGAAGCAGCATCAAAGCAAGCATCATCGTAGGGCTCACAAGCTATTTAGAGGGAGACCAACCTACTGACAGTGTTTAAGCTGAAGAAAGAAAACTATTCAAACTGCCCCATTGAGAATTCAGTTAATTGTATCTTGTGGTAGTCAAACAAACAGATGAAAACACTTTTCTTTTAAAAAGCTCAAATACTTTTTTTTTACTATTTACTCACAAAACACAGCACTGGAAGAAGGCAGTGCTTCCAGGCTCAGTCAATTCAAGTATAGTTTATTCTTTCAGGGACCAGTGATGATCTCATTATCAGTGGGAGAAATTAATTTTTAAGAGGTAGTTTAACAGCCTCAGTTACTCGGAGGAACTGATAACATAATAATATGCTGGTAGAACACCAGTCCTGATAAAGGAAAGTTACTTTTAAAGGTTAACAGCATATCATTTACAATAAATTTATATTCTTGACTGTAGCAAAATGTGCTGAACTCTCCCAACGCTCAGACTAAAGCATACTGATTCACAATTTTTTTCTCAGGTCTTGAAATTCCTTCATCACTTTATTCTCCTAGAGCTTGTGCTGTAATGTGACATGCTGGGAAATCTACATTAGTGAATCATATTAGCTACAACAATACTTAGAATACAGTCTGAGATTATGGTCTTAAGTAAGCAAGTATTGAGTAGTGTTAAAAATACATTCTGATGCTCTGCCACTTTTAGAATGAGATACTAAAGAAAAAAGGAAAAAAGTTGTCTTTTCATTCTTAAAATGTGCTTTCTGGCAGTGAAAGGATTCAACTGAAAAGGAATTACTTTTAATCTTGGGGCCAATTTAAGTGTCTGCACTTAAATTTAGTGAGTAGGTTAATGTGCCTTCAATTGGATCTCAATTACATATACTTCAGTTCTTGCATTTAGATCATTGTTCTCCTTAACAAATCAATAAATAATTCAGCTCCCTAGGGAAAAAACTATTAAACCAAAATCCAATGGACTTTAAGAGAGGTATGTTTGAACTTTCTAAATAATATTGGAAGTCTTTCAACAATTACTGTGCAAAGCCTGTACAAAATCATGCTGTTAATGAGACCACCTAGCAGTTACATTGACATTACTTACTCATTTTGCCAGTACAAGCCATTCTCTTATAATTTATTTTTTCTCAACTGTTTATTAATGTTAACAAAAATGAAATGTTATTGCTCAATTTTCTTCAGCTTGAGTGAACACTCTTTTACTTTGGACCAGCCAATTACCATTATTTATTCATGACACATCCTGAACTGGGCCGGGTGCCCAAGAGAGTCCTTCTCGGGTCTGTGAGAGCATTGGTGTACCTGACTGTCCCTCCCCAGATCCTCCAGGGCTACACAGCCCAGGGCCCCAATTTAGTACCCTCCAGAGATAGTGCATGGTCTCTGCCCCTGTTCCTGAACTGGCATTTAGACTTCCTGGCTTGTCCTTGGCCCTCGACTGTTACCTTGGTTTTGGCTGATGTTCATCAGCCTGTCAGCAGAGCCTCTTGCCATCATCACCCTGCTTGGCTTAGCTGGCTTGTGTGCTGTGGGGCTGAACCCTACCCGTGAGGGTACTGCCCTCTGTACCATGCCTGCTCCCCAAACCTAAGGAAGCTCCTGGACTGCACAGAACCTTGGCAGTGAGCTCAGACCTTCTTGAGTCCTGACCTGGGCCCCATTGTGGGTCCATAATCCCTGCTGTCCTCCAGACTCCAACTTTGCACCCAGAGCTGCCCTTGCCCCACATCAACCTCAACCCTTCCACTCTGACTGAGGAAGGGTATGAGGGTTTCTCCTTCAGATGTGGTTAATACTCCCTGCTTTACCCAGGGGTCAACAAATACCAACCCTCCAGCACCATTCACTCCTGGCTCTCAGGAAAGACCCTAAACTGGGTCACCTCCTATATGGAACCTGTATGTGCTGGATTCAGTCAGGAAAGAGTTAACTCTCTTTACCGTGGCTGCTAGGAAGCTGTTCCTGGATGCAGGGAGCAGCACTGATAAGTTCTTAGCTGGCGCTGGGGAATGCCTGCACTGAATTCAAGGTCTTTCTCCACTTCTGATCCTGCAGCTGCATTCCCAGCTCTCGCTGTCTCGCTACAGGCAGTGCTGGGGACACACAG
>NW_010228877.1:14668-31491 GCF_000690775.1 Eurypyga helias
CTCAGATGGGAGTTGGTGGGTTGGTTTAGTTTTCCTGGGCTTGCTATTGCTGATAGGATTCACTTGGAATCTGCGACAGCAGTGCTCAGGCTCTGGCCCTGGGCTCGGCTCTTGGCATGCAATTGCTCTTGGGCTGTGGCTCTTGGGCTGTGATCACTCTCGGGCTGAGGCTCTCGGACCCTCTGGGTCTGACTCTCATTTCTCAGCACCTGGTTGTGCATGGGTCAGTGGGTGGTGAGCAACTGTATAATAATTATATCATAGTGTATCATATGTCTTATTTTCTATTTTTTAATTATTTATTATTAGTAGAATTTGTATATATTCATTTAGATTAAATTAGGAAATAATTCCGAGCTTCTTTATTTCTTTTTCCTCCAACTCTTCCCATCCACTGGAAGAGGAAGGGAGGGGGATTTGTGAGAGCGGCTTCGTGGTATTCTGCTAGACGGAGTTAAACCATGACACCTTACAAGAGAAGCCACAACCCCTTACAACAGAAGGCAGCTCAGAAGAGACGGATATGGATGATATGCTCGCAGTGCTCAGACAAAAGGGTAGAAAGTGACCACAGTTAGGGTGAAGGAAGAGGAACTTGAGCAGGGAGTTGGACCAGGTGCTCTCAAGAGTTCCCTTCCAATCGAAATGGTTCACTGACTCTGTACAAGAGGCAATTCAGAGGTGTGCTGCAAAGTCAAAAAGAGTAATAAAAACAGAACTGGCAAAGGAGCAAGAGAAGTCCAAGGCTCTTTACCTTGGCCTACAGATTTCTACAAAACCTCATTCTTGGAATCTGCACCTTTGATAGAAATAATGTATACGAGTAAAAAGTGATATCACACTAATTGAATGGTAAGAGTAAGCCTAAAATTTGTGACTCACTTCATGCTTTACAACCGAGAGGTATAACATTTTACGTTCACAAATCCTGAATTACTGCTTTTCAAAGAGAGACATTAATTCTGTGGTGTTTGAGATAACATGATTAAATCCTGGAACCACTGAAATCTATGGAAGGTTTGCCACAGACTAGCAGAGTTTTGCAGAATTTACTTTGTAGTAAGAGTCATTACACACATATGTTGAAATTCTTACAGTGCACCTGTAAATAATTTAATGATGGATTCTTCCCATTCCCTTCTATTTTTAAGTTGTCCTACTAGTGTGTGCATCTTCCTTGGTGGAGAGTATGTTTGCTTATGTACTTTGACAGCCTCAGGAAAGCTCTGCCCTTGTCTGTACAAACACCATTAGCACCACAATACCGAGTAATTTACTGAACACACAGCCTAGAGAACTCAGCACTGAAATAAAGCAGTGCAGCTGCATGATACATCTGGATCCTTCCTCATACCATCGCAACAGCTCTACCAAGACTCTTCAACCACTCAACCAAGTCAAGTGAGCAGAATAAAATGGGCATTGGTGACCCCACATAAATTTCTGAAATTCTGATCTATAAAACACAGGTGGCACCCTAAACTGTACAGTCAAAAAATTAAGTGTGCATCCCAGCATGCCATAGTGTGCAGGAATAAGTTGGCTGCATGCTGCAGACTTGTCTGCACAGCCCTGGTGTCCGGTTCTGGGGACAGCTTGTGGTTTCTGTCCCTACATGTTATGACAGTAAGATACTGAACAACTTCCAGTGACTGTAGTGGAACCCACATCAGAAGTTAAACTCTATTAAAGATGACACCACATGAGAGAGTGTTAGGAAGAGTAGAAAACTGTGACAGATTGGATTCACTTTCAGCAAGATGTGACATGCTTCACCTTTCATCACTGACTGGTCTAAAGAAGGAATTATGAAAGAGCTGACTTCCATCTAATGCAGTTTGAAAAGACCATGCCAGGAAGTAAGGAGTGCTGAGAAACAGAGAAATATTCCATGTAAGCAAAATAAATAAGCTAGCAAATGAATGGAAAAAGCATACAAAATCAAAACATTTGGAAAAACACGTTTATAGAACCTAGTTACCGCAAACCTGCTGTTTTCAGCACAAACTTACTTTACCATTATGTCAGAAAATTTAATTCTAACAGAAGAGCAGAGTTGCAAGCCACAGTGTCTATCTGTAACCACCAATGAATAGTCTTGACTACCACATACCTGAGACCATCCATTTGCCCTGGTGTGACATAGGAACTCAGGAGAGTGAGGTGTTTATTTATTCTCTACAATTCATATGACTGAAGAACTAATTAGTGTTTCTGAAAGCCTGATGCTCACCGTACCTGTTGTACTGTTTAATTAACATGAGGTAGGAAACCGTTGCGTAATGGGCTGGCACCTATTATGTGCAGGGTTGGAAGGGTGCTCCCCAGGCCAGTTGAAGAGAATAGAGGTTTTATTACTGCTTGTATCTAAAGAATATTCAGGTATCATGAGCAAGTGTTCCTCAAGGTTCACTTCTAGGGCCGGTCCTGTTCAATATATTTATCAACATGCTGGATGCAGGAGTTGGATTGCATTAACAAGGTTGCTGATAATGCCAAACTGGGGTGTTCTGTTGCCTCTTGTGAGACAAGAGACTTTGCAGGGGGATATAGACAGATTGGAGTTTTGATGTATGATTAATGTGATGGAATTTCGGAAGTCAAAATGCCAGATTATGTACCTGGCATGGATTAATGCTGGGCATGAGCATCATTTGAGAGAGGACTGGCTTCAGCCCTACAGAAAAGGATCTGAGGGTGCTGGTCAACAGCAGGCTCAGTGTGTGTCAGCAGTGTTCCCTGGAAGCCAATTGGGCAAACCTCATCCTGGGGTGCATCAAACACAGTATAACCAGCCGGTCAAAAAAGCATTTTTCCTGCTCTATTCAGCAGTGCTGCAGCCTCACCTGGAGTATTGTGTGCAGTTCTAGGCTTCACAGTTTAAGAAGGCTGTCATGATCCTTGAATATGTCCAGAGGAAGACAACAAAGATGGTGAAAGGACTGGAACGAATGTCCTATGAGGAACAGGTAAGGACTTTGGGCTTGTCTAGTTTGGAGAAAAGGAGGCTGAGGGTGACCTCATTGCTCTCTGCAGCTGCTTCCTGAGGAGGGGATGTGGAGATGGGGGTTCTGAGCTCTCCTCCCTGTTATCTGGTGACAGGACGCATGGGAATGGTCCAAAGCTGCACCAGGGAAGTTTGAGACTGGACATTAGGAAGCTTTTCTTTGCCAATAAGGTGGTCAAACACTGGAACAGGTTTCGTAGAAAGGTGGTTGATGCCTCAAGCCTGTCAGTGTTTGAGAAGCATTTGGACAATGCCCTTAACAATCGCATGTTTTAACTTGATCGGCACTGATCTGTTCAGGCAGTTGGGCCAGATGATGACGTAGGTCCCTTCCAACTGAAACAGTCCATTCTAATGAAGCAGTGCTTAGAAATTACATGCTGAAAGTGACTGACTGTACATATGAAACTTCTAGCAGAGATGGAAGCTTCACCTGTGTAGCAGCATGTCCAAGAACTTAAAATCATAGAATCATAGAATCATAGAATGGTTAGGGTTGGAAGGGACCTTAAAGATCATCTAGTTCCACCCCCCCTGCCATGGGCAGGGACACCTTGCACTAGACCAGGTTGCTCAAAGCCTCATCCAGCCTGGCCTTGAACACTTCCAGGGATGGGGCATCCACAGCTTCTCTGGGCAACCTGTTCCAGTGCCTCACTACCCTCTCTGTGAAGAATTTCTTCCTGACATCTAATCTAAACCTCCCTGATTTCAATTTATACCCATTACCCCTTGTCCTATCACTACAGGCTCTTTCTTCTGAGCACACAAGTAACTTCTGATTTCCTTCAGTTCAGCTTCCACTGGCTGCTCTCCATTCCTAGGTGGATTGTGTCTATATGCTGCTGTTATTAACTGCTCCTGCCTCAGTCCCTGTGGAAATGGAAATAAAACTGAGACGATACTAAAAGGTTGCTAGGAAACAGCCAGATGAGGAGGAGGAGGACAGTATCCTGGCCTCTCTTCTTCAGGTTGTTTCTCTACTGTTAGTCAGTCAAGATTGCCTTTGATGATTTGCCCATTACAGGTGGTGCTAAGCAATTGTATTTTAAAAAGATCAGGAATGCTTTTTGTACCAATGCTTAGTAAGACAAATGCAAAATTGTATTTCTGACAAGTTTTTCCTGCCTTCCTCAACTCTACATGGAACTACTCTTAAAATTCATTCGAACTCAGGCTGACTCAAAATGCAGTAGATTATTTGACAAGTTATATAGTATATTTATTATACTCTATATATCCCTTTATAGCATACTTGCAGTGAATATTTGAGTGTCTGCCAGTAGTGCATTAAGCAATGTGACTAATGCTTGTTACATGTTTATTCTTTCATTCCTCTCCCTAGGGGAAGATGTGTCTACTGTGCAATGTTTAGTTTTACAACATATAATGCTTGTCTGACTGTTTGTCTAAATGTTTATATTACAGAAGGAAAGGTTAGGGAAATCCAATTTGCACTTGGAAAGGAAGGTGGCACTCAAACTTGTGCTGGTCCTTGCCTCCTGGAGAAGTCAGTTTCTCAGCCTCAGACTGGCCCCAGCAAAAGCACTGTTTCCTATTTAATAAGATTTACTGTCTTTGCAAAGGTTTCCTTTTGCCAGTAGAACAAAATCGTCAATCACTCTTTTCATTCTGGGACTTCAGTTTAGACACTCCAAGCCCTGGCCACAAAAAGACTCAGGAAAACTGCAACTTTGAATCCGATTCAGTAGCTGATGGGACTGGAAATAACACTCTGTAAACTACAGCAATTGCTTGTCAGGTGGAAGAGTTCAGAAATCCCTACAGCTCATCATTTTCCTAACTGAAAGACTGTTCTTGCCACACAATGTTACAGTGACCTGCAAAGGTACTGCAACGAGGAACAGATCTTATAAAAAATGGGTTTCTGATGGCATGTGCTTTGGGAGTAATGCGTATTTGTGCAGGAAGCTTATGAGTATATAAGAATTGGCAGCATCTAGACCCTCTCCCTAGGAACATCAGATTCCTGGAGAAAATCATAGCTGGGAAGGAAAAGAAAGGATTTGTCATCTTGTGTTTTGTTTTGTTGTTGAATTAGAAAAATTTTGAAAGAGAAAACTTCCTCTGAATGATCTTTTTAACTAATTTTTCAATACAGTTCAGAGTTATTTAATAATTAATGTCACGAACCATAAGCTACTAGGTTCTGATTTTAAACTTTTGCTTTGCTAAGTTTTAGTGAGCTGCAGGCAATTTTGTAAAAGGAAAGTATAAAAGATATTGATTTCAGTTTTATCTTTATTTTACATGTACTCTATAAATAGTAGAATTTTGTAATAATATTCTTACTTCATGCTTTATGGTATTTTTATGCCTTAGTTGTATTACTGTCATTACTGTATATATTATATTTCAGAGAATATAGTGTTTCTCAGAGTAATAGCAATGCCTTTCCTGGTAACAAGCAGTAACATAAAGGTGCCTGAAGGTATGGCATAACTTCTGGAGACCAGCTTTGCAGCAATCAGGACCATGTGTCCAGCCTAGAACACCTGGAATAGCCACAAGGCTCAGGATTTGCATATTGGTGAAACTGAAGATAAAGGATTTGAGCAGATGTTAGAAAATTCAGAAAAAAGGGCAACCTGCTTGCAGCAGTGAGTGGATCAGTGTTTCTTCGTTAATAAGCATCACTCGTATTTGTTTTCCTTTTCATATTGCAAATAGCTTCTCATGTGTTTTTTCTTTGCAACTTGCAACAGCAGTATTTAAAATACAAAAGAGATCAAACCTATTTTTACAAATATTTTCCAGGGAAAAACGTGATGACTACTCTAAGAGATTACAATTTTTTTCTTCTCTGTTCTCCCTTCACATTTGAACAGATATTAATTATAGTTTGTCAAAACTGTGTCTGAAATACCTGCTCTTCTGAAAGAACATAAAGAAGCCCTTTTTAGTTCTATACTACAGCAGAAAAATGCATTCGCTTTTATGTCTTGTGTTTAAAAACATAACGCCAATCAGATGTATGTAGGCAAATTAAGACTCTTTTTCGCATGTTCTTTTACCATGAAATATAATTTGATATTGGTAAAAGTATGCCTCTAAGACTGCGGATTTTGTGCTCTCACCAATGAATTAGAAGTAAATGAAACAAGGATATGAAATCTGACCCTGTTCCTGTTAGTGACAGTGAGTGACCGATCATTTACTACAGTAGAGCAAGAAGGTCCACTGGTCTAATTAAATAATGTTGCTGTGGGCCATAGGATTGAACAAAAGTACTGACAAGAATTTACTGCAACTTCAGTGCTTCAGAATTTACTGCCAAAAAGCAAATTGCAAAAACGGGTACTTGGGAAAAAATGTAGGAGGAAAAGTCAAAATTATTCTGTACTCTGTCTTCTACTGAAAATCTGGAACTATCCTATGACTATCCTCTGATATTCCTTTATACTTAACTGCATTCTTAGCTGGATGGATGAAAATAAGTTTATTTCAGTTTTCTCCTATTTCTTAGCTGATTCATACCAGTCATAGCAACATCAGTCTCAGAGGACTAATCCCAGAAAAAAATCTATCTGTACTGGGATCTGTTTTATAACACAGACCTTCAAAAGCTTCCTTATAATAGCAGCTTTTGTAACATCTATATAACATCTGACACTGCTTCATTTTCCCTTTCTAGGGACTTGAAAAACTGGAATTGATGATCACCTAAACTTCCTGTGTTTATTTCTCTATCATCTTTGGGTTTGATCCTTTCCAGAGGAAACTTGCCATCATATTTGTCCCCGTTTAAAGAATTACTGGGTTTTTTTCCTGTTTATATCAGGCAATGTTTCTATCTCAGGAAATAAAATTCTCCCTGGTAAAGTTCCCCTGGACATATTTTGAAATCTGGTAGAAATTTTATCCCTCCAATTTAAGTAAAATTTATTCAGCCAACAAAAGGATGTGAAAAGCCTTACAATGATGATAGGAAAAATGTTGGATGTTCTTTAAGAAAAGTTAAGAGGCCTAATAAAGATGAGAGTGAGAGGCCTTGTGGTTACTCTGATAAATATATCAGAATAAAAATGGGAGATAAAAGAAATACTTAAACTGAAGGATGATAGATATATTGCTAATTTAGTTAATGAATCCCACTAAGTACCTACCATACCCTTAATTCAAGTAGGAAAACTACTTTTCTGTTATCTGAGGTTCCTAGCTTCTTCTCAGTTCAGCTGGGAACTGGGCTATAACTTTGGAGCTGAGTCATGACCTCATGCTGTTAAAAAGGTCTTGCAAGGACACAGTCAAATACTATTAATTATAAATATTTTGTGTTTTATTTTGTTAGTAAATTTATAAACAGAAAGTTGTATTATGATTCCTACATGTCTTGTTCCTTTCTCCTACACATTTCTCAACATTAAAATGATATTCTATCTTTCTGAAAGAGGCTATTCACTCAGAAAACTAAAATATATATAAAATATATGCCACAATCAAGTACTGTGAAGGTTATCTTTCAAATCAAATGGAAACCATATAGAATGATACAGCCATGATATGCAACAAACAACAAACTCCTGCGAATCTTTGCAGAGTGCGAACTCCAAGAGTGACGTTAGCTGTGAAAAGTAGAAAATAAAAGAACAGTCTTCCTGTTATTTTTCTGTTATCCAGTTTTCACATACTTTAATGGACATGCAACTATTCGTGCATATGATAATATTCATGATTGCATGCAGGGACAATTGGTATAATTGAGATGATAGTGGAGCACTTATTCATCAGCTGATAATGTCTCTATTTAAAACCTGCACACAAACTAAATGGGACAATTACTGTCAAAAGTTATAGCAACAGGGACTAAATCTGTAACTGCTCCTACCTGTAAAAAAAAAGTAATAAAAAGCAGTCATCAGCACTGTCACTGTACATGTTGACTATGTCCTAATTTAGTATTTGCTCTGCAAATCTCCTACAGTGTGTATGGACTTCAGTCTCAATAAGAAAGGGTGTGAACACAGTTTTAGATTGCTGGCTAACAGCCAGACATCTCTTTTTTGGGTTCACCTTTATCAAATCATTGCTGCTCATTACATGTGCTTCAAAGTGATTTACCCCTGGAGCCCAGGAATGGAGCCAGACCTGCAGTCACTGCCTCAAAAATCATGTTACCATTATTAACCCTTGTGAGGACGTGACTGGTCATCAGTGAAGTAGGATTTGCTATGATTCCTATTTTGGGATTTACCAAAATCAATGACCTGGATTAACTAAAAACAGTAGCAAGAGAAGCAGGTAGTCAATATGATCATCATCTGAAGGATTAAAGAAACATGAAAGAGCATGGAAGCAGACAGTGGACAAACTGACAGATAAGAAGGACAGAGCAGAATTAACTAATTAATTAAATGGAAAAATGGGATGGAAGGAGAAGTAAAATTCCAGAAAGTTAGAGCTAATTAAAGTTAACATTAGAATAAAAATGAGCTGTTGTTGGAAGAAGTTGTTGATGAGTTCATCAGGGAATGATGATATATTTAACTGATGAAAACAGAATCCTGAAAAAACTTTAAATGAGAGTATATGAACTGCATAAGCTTGCTTTATGTTGAGGATGAAGGAAAATTATGGGAGGAAGTGACCTTGAACTTCAATTTTAAAGAAGAAAAGCAATCTGTTCTATATGAGCGGTCAACTGAAGTCTATACTCAAAACCATTTGATGCAGAATACAGCCCAGCAAAAGCTTGATCTGTGGAGCTCAAGCCTAAATTTGAAACAACACAAGAGAAAACAGTGTGAATTATCTACAGACGATTCTTCCATACTCTTCTTCATTCTTATTATTATTATTTCTGGAAAAAGGCAGATGGATGAAATAACGTTTCATTTATAATAGCTGATTTTGAATGTAGGGCCTTCTAAAGGCTATGTAAAGTCAAATGCTTCAAAGGAACACTGCTTAGAGCCTGCAAAGTTGGGAAGCAGAGCAAGTATCGAGCTTCTAAATATCACCATTAAGCAGGAAATACATATGCAACTAGATCACCTAAATTTATGTACCAATTACAAGCAGTGTTTGCATGCTTAGCTGGCTTTCCTCAAAGGCTTACCCACCTCTTTTTATGCGCCCAATTACACAGACAATTGCTATTATTAGGCAAGCAGTACAGATGTATCTGTCAGAAAATTCATCTTGCAAAACTTAGGAGAAAAAGATTGTTTGGAAGTAATAGGCTTTTTACATTCTATCTGAGAAAATAGGTTCTACAGGTTTTGAAGAGTACATATCCACTCCTGTGTCACATATCTGACATGGAATTCAGGTTCTTATAAAAGTGAAATCTTACTCCACTGAAATCCATGCTTGCTCCCTGTCTCTCCAGCAGCAAAGCAAGACCTTTGGCAACATTCTGCTGGAGAAGATTGAGTAATAAATATACTATTTTTTGTGTTAGCTTTTGTTGTTCTTTATGCTGTAATCAAACAGAACTATCATTTATAAACTTTAAAATATATTCTAATGACAAAATGTTTGGCAATATAGTACAGAGATATTTATGAATGGCAATATATCTTATACCATTTTGTATAAGAAGGGATGCCTGGTCAGTGCACAGGTCACACTTGCAGCTTCCGGGCTACTGCTCTCTCTGCAATCTCTGCTCATCTTTGGATTCATAGATCCTATAACACCTGAATTCATTAATATACCAAGTTCTTTGATGTCTGAACAAATTAAATTGTGTTGTCCATTATCTCTGTTCCTGAACTTGTGCAGGAAGACGGAGGTCCAACTAAAATCTAAGTCACAAAACATCAACACAGAAACCCATAGAAGTAACATACATAACAATTTCTATAACAAATAGTAAGCATCCTGTCTACACAAGTTATTCCTATCAACCTCAGCGCTGTACAAAGGGTATTTTTGGGAGGATCAAAGTTTGTTAAGGAAAACAGCTTATCTGTTTTTTTACATTTATTAGATTAAATTTGCAGTTATATTGGTCTATTTGAAGAGCTTCTCTTCACAAAAAGATGACATACAACAGTGTTTCCATCTGTTCAGATAATCAGAGCAATTGTAATTTGGGTCAAAGATGACGTATTCAGCTTTTATTGTACTTGGTAGCAAGGGTAGTGTGCTGCAATACTACTACAACAGGCTAAAGCAGAAAGGCACTACGTGTTAACTTGAAAAACAGGTACAACGTACTATGAACACCTGAAAAGCAATAATAAAAGCTACAAAGTGGAATTAATTTGGGGTATTTTCATACTTTGTTCTTTGGAAAAGAGCAACTGAAGCTGGACTTCTCTGAGGGATTGTGTTGGTTTCCTGGCCGCTTCCAATCGTGGCAAGACATTTATTAGGTAGCAGTAGATAAGACAGATACCAGTTCTCTGGATCATTTTCCCTCCTTATTTTCTTCCTAATGCTGGTTGGGCTTGTTCCTTTCTTCATTGCTAACAGTTCTATAATTACTTTTCCATGTCATATGTTCTTCCATGCTATGCTACTGTTGTATCATGGACTTTGCAGGGAAAATAAATTATAATCCAGGAGAAGGAGAAAAGAGCCAAAGGAAGCAGACTAAGGAATAGAACAACAAACCAAGGTAAAGTCAGCTGTTCTTTTTGAATTCATCATGTAGAAAGCCATTTAGGAACAAGAAGTGTGAAGGAACACACTTCCAAATTAGTTGGGAACAGTGAATTTGGTATTGTCAGTATGGGTCTCTTTCCATTATGTCCCAAATCCTTCCTCTTATCATTCCCTGCCAAATAACCTCTTCAACACTCCAGTCTTATTCTTTCTGTGAAAAGCCCTAATCACCAGCAGAGAAATTTCTGTCTTCCTGGTCATGTAAACCCAAATTCCCATTTTGGTGCTGACCACCCCTTGTAATGTGCTTTGACCTTGTCCTTCTCCACTTTGGGCATCACACAGACTTTCAATATTTGGGAGCACACTGCTATGCCAGGCCTTCTCATGAAAAGGGAAAAATTATGTCTTAGAAAGAAATAAATATTGCCAGTTACTTGATAGTCTCTTCTACCTACCCTAACTACAAACCTCCATTCCCAGGAGACATGCTTTTCATTAATCATCCTACATTACACAGCTACCAGTTATAAAGATGATGAAAGTTGTGGCCTTTGCAAGGTTGTTATTGACAAATTTCACTGTGCCTTGATGATGAATAGCTCTTATTTTTTGCCTCCCACGCCTGTTTCTAGGCACAAAAACAATATTTAACCTTCAGGGTATGTCATAGATTCAGCTATGATTCTCTGTTAATTAGGCATGGTTTGTTTTTATAGGAATGCCCCTTTTTATTAGGTTTGAATATCCTTGCTTAAGCATGCTTTATGTAGCAATTATTGCATCTGAGTTCTCTGCAAACTAGCCATAACTCAGTTTCTCTCCTTTCTGTGCTTACATAAAATATTATTAGCAGCTTCTTTAGGTAAACATTCAAGGTCAGGTTGGACTGGGTTCTGGGCAACCTGATCTAGTTGAAGATGTCCCTGGTCATTGCAGAGGGGTTGGACTAGATGACCTGTATAGGCCCCTTCCAACCCAAACAATTCTATGGTTCTAAGATTCTAAACAGAAAAATGTGTAAAATGTATCATTAGCCAGGATATAAAAATATGAAATGTTTCTGTAGCATAACTAGTTTTGATTATGTCTGCTTTACCCACACATTTTTCAATCTAATTTCAGCTCTTTAGTCATAGGCACAAGGGATTCCTCACTATAATAGTTTCTTCCCTGTCCTCAAAGGAAATAAAACTGATAACACCCTTTTCTATAAAGCAAGTGGTGAAGTCAGTGTGCTGACAAGATATTAATTTTGTACAGTTTTCTCACTTCCTTTTTCTAATGCTAATTCACTGTAGATAATTAGCCTTGTGTCCATGTGTTTGTAGTTTTAAACCTAGACGGCAATTGTGCTGTCGCTTGTTTTCCCAGTTAAAAATGTTTGTAAATTCACCCATTAATACTTCAAACATTCATTTATATATTTTTCACATGGGATTATTATGCACTTAGGTTTTATTCATTTAAAAAGGTTATGCTGTGTTAGTTCTTCAAAGTGATGCCAAATCATTCAATTATGTCCTTAAGTGTAGCTTTTTCTTGTTTTGGAAGAAAGCCAGTTTCCCACCCTTTGCTCTCTCCCTCACTGTCCCTGTCCACTAATTCCAGTGATCATGAAAAGAGTTCTTCTTTCGTGACTGCTTCAACACTGAGTGCTCCTCTCTTGTTAAAAAAGTCAAGCATTTCCTACTAAAAATTAAACTGACATTTTTATTATAATGCTGATTCTGCTGAGTGAGAAGACCTCAGACAAAGAGAGCTTGTATAAGGGAACTATTCACAGAAGGCACTTCATTTCTTGGGAATGGGAAAAGCTTTACCTAGTGACAACTAAGGGCAGCAAAACAGAACAAAACTGAATGCAGTAACAGCGCCTCAGATTTCCCAAGCTGAAAGCAAGAGTGATCGGTTACAGGATCTAGCACTGACCCTTTAAAGGTAGGAGATAATGAAGCTGAATATCAAACAATAAAAGAAGGTGGGTCAGGCTAGATGATGTGATATTTTCTCTTCTTAGCTTTTAATGCTATGATCATTAAAAAAGGTACAGAAAATAGAAGACTGAAAATGTCATAACTTTAGAAGAGACATTAAACTGATTGTTTCCTGCTAGTAAGAACATCAGCAAGACTCAAATTGGGATGAAAAAATTTATGTGTCTTTGCTAAGAAGTCAAGACTTAGAAATTACTATTTTGTCTAATTTGGTGTCTAAACACAGCCCCCGCCTCGAGCTAATTTGGCTGCTCATTTAGGATTAAAAAGAAACAATTCTCCACCTGCTATATTTGGCTTTAAATAGAAGTAGTGGAAATAATTTTTATTATTCATTAATTTCTTTGGCCAGCTTCAGTCCTACAGAGTTAGACACTGTTGCAAGGAGCTAAAGGATAAAATCTCACAGGGTCAAACATGATCCCTTTGTTTAGAGATCACCCATTTTGGTAAATTAGACATCATTTTATCTGCCGTGGCCATTGCAGTATTCAATGTTTCTTATTCTTTCTCTCTTTTTGCTACTTATAAAACTGTTGGGGGTTTTCTGTGTGTGTGGTTTTTGGGTTTTTTTTCTTTAATTGTTTCCTTTAAGATCCTTCTCTCAGTGAATATTCTCACTGTTACATGCTGCCATTATTTCTAGTCAGTAAGAAAATCTTTTTATCCATACATCTTAGCACAACATTGAAAGATCATTACATCATCCACTTTGAATGATAAGTTTACTGTATTTTCTTACTGATAAAAATCTTTAATTGTAAAGAGACAAATCCTCTTGGGCATAAAGTTGTCATTCACTAACCAAGTTTCTCTCAATCTTCTTAAAAAGCAGACAAACCAAACCAAACCTTCATCAGGCTGGGTTCACAAGGAAATTCTACCTCCCTGAAAAAATGGCAGAGCAGGCATGTTTGTAGTCATCCAACTACAGTAAAATTTTAGGAGTCCAGGTTAAACTACATAGATCTGAAAAATGAAGTAATATCTTAAACTTGTCTTTATTCTCTACAAATTCTGTTCCTTGCAAAAAACCCCAAACAAACAGACACACACAACCTCCCCCATCCTCCACCACCACCACCCCACCACCACCACCCCCGCCAATCTATTTAGGACAGATGAAGAGTAAAATCTTTTATTCTTTAAATCATTGATGCTATATTTGCTTTTCATCTGTAGCAGTCAGTGAGGTTTACAGGTCTTCAACTATCTCCAGTGAGAAGGAACTCAGTAAGAAACCTTCTTTTTAAATTATGCTATTTGTAGAAATAACTGCGTTCTAAAGTTAGACTTAAAAAAATGGATTCTTCATCATTAGTGTAATAATTTCACCCAGAATACAGACATTTAGTGTCAAAGCAAGAGCTTTTTATACCATATCCTAAAATATATGCTGAACTGAGTTTAATTACTTTCTTAAATAAATAAAAATTATTGTAGCTGTAAAGAGATAACAAGAATCAAAACCAGAATAAATTTGAAGTGCTGATAAAAAACAGATTATGCTGACCATATGTAAGCAATTTTCTAAAATTAGCATTAAAAATCTAATTATATGCACAACAAAAGCTTCACATTTTTGAAGTAAATATATTCCACATAATTCAGTTTCAATTAGCACTTGCTATGCATCTATATAAAGAAAACCTACTTTTTTATCCAATTAACACATCTTGAGACGGTCATAAAAATCTTCTTAATTTTCAAGTGAGACCTGGACAGGCTGGAGAATTGGGCAGGGAGGAACCTCATGAAGTTCAACAAGGGCAAGTGTATGCTCCTGCACCTGGGGAGGAGTAACCCCACGCACCAGTACACGTTGGGGGTTGACCTTCTGGAAAGCAGCTCTGAAGAGAGGGTCCTGGGAGTGCTGAGGGGCAATCACTTGACCATGAATGAGTCAGGGATGTGACCTTGGCACCAATGCGGCAAAGGGTATCCTGGGGTGCATTAAAAAGACTGTGGCCAGCATGTCAGGGGAGGTCATCCACCCCTCTACCCTGTTCTAGTGAGGCCACATCTGGAGTGTTATGTTGTTCTGGGCTCCCCAGTTCCAGAAAAACAGGGAACAACTGGATAGAGTCCAGCGGAGGACTACAAAGATGGTCAAGGGAATGGAGCACATCTCTTCTGAGGAAAAGGTGAGGAATCTGGTTCTGTTTAGCCTGGAGAAGAGAAGGCTGAGAGGGGATCTTATGAATGCTTATAAATAGCTGAAGGGTGGGTATCAAGAGGATGGGGCCAGACTCTTTTCAGTGGTGCCCAGTGACAGGACAAGGGGCAACTCACAAACTGAAATGCAGGAAATTCCATCTCAGCATGAGAAAAAAGCTCTTTACCCTGAGGGTGGCAGAGCACTGGAATGGGCTGCCCAGAGAGGTTGTGGAGTCTCCTTCTCTGGAGATATTCAAAACCTGCCTGGATGCGCTCCTGTCCAACCAGCTCTAGATAAACCTGCTTTGGCAGAGGGTTGGACTAGATAATCTCTGAAAGCCCCTTCTAACCCCTAGCATTCTGTGATTCTGTGATTCCAAGGACTAAAATTTACTGCTTTTGCCAAGACTTGGAAAGTCTGTAGAATAGACTGATAACTATACTATAACTGTAATACAGAGAAACCAAATGCCATTGAATGCAGCAATTAAGTCCTCTTAAACCGTACAACAAAGATGACAAATGTCAATTGTGGAATCTTTTGGCTAGGAATTTGGGGATGTGTTTCTTTTGGTTTGGGGAAAAAATGTATTTTCTTAATTAGAAAAGAGTTTAGAATGCAATTTTATTCAACAGGTGTAAACAGTAGATGATCAGTATTTCTTGGAAAACAGGTGATAGAGGGGCCTTTTCACTCCTTTTGTATCAGGCATATACACCAGGGTTGGTTCTGTGGTCCCTGTGAAGAAGCAAACCTATTATCCTGGACCTTCCAAGACTATTCCTGGAGCCTGGCAAGGTACTAGTGAAGGACTGTTAGATGAAAACTTCTCCCCTCATCTCTGTGGTGAGTTCCTCATGACAGCCCCCCAGCTGATGGGTGTTTGCAGAGAAGACCCCCTGGATTGCACCTGGGGGGAGCTGCACTGGCTGCTGTGACCCAGCATTAAACACTTCAAAGCTGCAGAGGCAGCGAGTAGCAAAAATCTTCAGGACATCAAGGATTGTTTCATTCTCTGGATGCTCCAACACATCTGTGATGTCTTGACCTTCCATAAGGCAGTTGAGTCACACAGAGCAATAGAAATGATGCTGTGAAGGTGTTTGCTAGAGGCCTGGCACTTATTCCATCTGTTTGCAAGGCTCCCTAAATGGAAGACTAATGTTTGTGAGTATTATTACCAGGAAAATTATTATAATGTCCTTTATTCCTAAAACTATCAAGTAGCTCATGTATTTAATTTGTTACAGGACAATGTTGGTAATAAATTAAGAATATACAGAAACTTAGGAAGTGAAAAGTTCCCAAAACCAGTAAAAAAGCACATTCAGATAAAATTAATTGTGATTAATGCTAAAAGAAATTAGTAAACATGAAGCATGACAGAAATACCACTACCTTTTTTTCTCAGGCAAATTTCAAACAAGAACCTCTCCTGTGAAAGTGGGAAATCATCAGATACACAAGATATTAAACAATACCTTCTCTGTCCATATGGAGGGCTCAGAATGAGTGTTGGCAGTACACAGCCAAGGACTTGAGTGTTTTCCAAGTGAAAGCGATAGTCAGAGAAACAATTCCCAGTAAACGGCATGTGTTCATGTGCAGATCTTTAGCTCTTCATAATACTGATTTAGCTCTGTGAACTGCAGCAGAAAAGTACATACCCCTAGTATTCTGCTCCCCACCCCACTGTTTTTGTTACGGTTGAGCGCCCAGTGATTCAGACCCCTTTACCCCATTATTTTCTTAAATTATAATTTAAACCTGCATCCACTCATGCTGATCAAAACTTTCAGCAACTTCTGTAAAAACAAAATAGAAAATACAGATGAAAATACTTGGCCATCCGGGAGCATAGAGTGGAATAAGTACGATGAATGAAGCAGTAATACACAAAGAGAAAGACTTCATAAGAAAGTAAAATATGCAAAAAATCAAAGGCCTAGTATAGAGCATTATAGAGCATAAGGCTTAAGTTCAGGTATGAAGACGATGATGAGCAGTCAATGGTGTACTACTTTAAAAAGATTATAGTTATAGCATCAGAGATATCCATGTTGATTACTCAACCTGATTTATATTC
>NW_010228877.1:31504-50517 GCF_000690775.1 Eurypyga helias
AGTGATTAGTACTACCAGCACAGGTGTATGATCATCAAAGCATGGGACGTAGATTGGGATTAAGATTCACCAAGAAAGATAGAATCATAGAATCCCTTAGGTTGGAAAAGACTTTTAAGATCAACGGTTCTTAATGTAAGCCTAGCACTGCCAAGTCCACCACTAAACCAGGTCACTAAGCATATCACTTAAATGACTTTTAAATATAGTACTACCAGCACAGGTGTATGATCATCAAAGCATGGGACGTAGATTGGGATTAAGATTCACCAAGAAAGATAGAATCATAGAATCCCTTAGGTTGGAAAAGACTTTTAAGATCAACGGTTCTTAATGTAAGCCTAGCACTGCCAAGTCCACCACTAAACCAGGTCACTAAGCATATCACTTAAATGACTTTTAAATACCTCCAGGGATGGTGACACAACCACTTCCCTCGGCAGCCTTTTCCAATGCCTGACAACCCCTTCCGTGAAGAAATTCTTCCCAATATCCAATCTAGACCTTCCCTGATGCAACTTGAGTCCATTTCCTCTTGTCCTATCACTTGTCACTTGGAAGAAGACACCAAGACCCACCTCTCTGCAACCTCATTTGAGGCAGTTGTAGTGAGCGATAAGGTCTCCCCTGAGCATCCTCTTCTCTGGGCTAAGTAAGCCCAGTTCCCTCAGCTGGTCCTCACAGGATTTGTGCTCTAGATACTTCACCAACTCTGTCGCCCTTCTCTGGACACGCTCCAGCACCTCAATGCCTTTCTTGTAGTGAGGGGCCCAAAACTGAACACAGGATTCAAGGTGCAGCCTCAAAAGTGCCAAGTACAGGGGGATGATCTCTTCCCTAGTCTTGCTGACCACACTGTTCCTGATGAAGACCACGATGCCATTGGCCTTCTTGGCCACCTGGGCACACTGCTGGCTCATACACAGCCAACTGTCAACCAACACCCCCAGGTCCTTTCCTCCTAGGCAGCTTTCCAGCCACTCATCTCCAAGCCTGTAGCACTGAGGAAATGAGGTTGTTGTGACCCAAGTGCAGGACCCAGTAATTGGCCTTGTTGAATTTCATAGAATTGACCTTGGCTCATCAATTCAGCCTGTCCAGATCCCTCTGTAGACCCTTCTTACCCTCAAGCAGATCAACATTCCCACCCAACTTTGTGTCATCTGCAGACTTACTGAGGGTGCATTCGATCCCCTTGTCCAGGTCACTGATAAACATATTAAACAGATATTAAACAGAACTGGCCTCAATACCAAGCCCCAGGCAACACCATTTGTGACCAGCCACCAACTGGACTTAACTCCACTCAGCACCACTCTTTGGGCCTGGCTATCCAGCCAGTTTTTACACAGTGAAGGGTTCACCCATCCAAGCCATGAGCAGACAGTTTCTCCAGGAGAATTCTGTGGGAAATAGTGTCAAAGGCTTTGCTAAAGTCTAGGTAGGACACATCCACAGCCTTTTCCCCATTCACTAAACAGGTTACCTGAAGGTGATCCAGTTAGTCAAGCAGCCCTGCCTTTCATAAGCCCGTGCTGACTGAGCCTGATCACCTGGTTGTCCTTTATGTGCCATGTGATGAAACTCAAGATGATCTGCTCCATAATCTTCCATGGCTCTGAGGGCAGACTGACAGGCCTGTAATTCTGTGGAAACCCCTTCTGGCCCTTCTTGCAGATGGTTGTCACATTTTCTAACCTCCAGTCAACTAGGGCCTCCCTGGTTAGCCAGGATTGCTGATAAATGATATAAAGTGGCTTGGTGAGCATTTCTGCCAGCTCCCTCAGCACCCTTGGGTGGATTCTAGCTGGTCCCATAGAATTATCTGTGTCTAAGTGGTGTAGCAGGTCACTAACCATTTCCCCTTGGACGATGAGGGCTTCATTCTGCTCCCCATCTTCCAGCTCAGGGGGCTGGGTACACCACGAACAACTGGTTTTAATGTTAAAGACTGAGGCAAAGAAGGCATTAAGTACCTCGTCCTTTTCCTCATCCTTTGTCACTGTTACCCCCTGCATCCAATAAAGGATGGAGATTCAACTTAGCCCTCCTTTTGTTGCTAGTGTATTGACAGAAACATTTTTGATTGTCTTTTATGGCAGTTGCCAGATTAAGTTCTAGCTGGGCTTTAGCCCGTCTAACGTTCTCCCTGCAAAACCTCACAATATCCTTGTAGTCCTCCTGAGTTGCCTGCACTTCTTCCAGAGCTCATAAACTCTCCTTTTTTTCCTGAGTTCCAGACAGGAAATTAAGTCAGGCCAGTCTTCTTCCCCATGGGCTCATCTTTTTGCACATGGGAATGTTCCTGTGCCTTTAATATTCCCTTCTTGAAGCATATCCAGCCTTCCTGGACTCCTCTGCCCTTCAGGACTGCTTCCCAAGGGACTCTGTCAACCAGGCTCCTAAACAGGCCAAAGTCTGTCCTCCGGAAGTCCAAGGTAGCAGTTCTGCTGATCCCCCTCCTGAATTCTCTGAGAACTAGACAGTATCATTTTGTGACCACTGTGCCCAAGACGGCCTCCAGCCACCACATCACCCTCAAGTCCTTCTCTGTTCATGAGCAACTGGTCCAGTGAAGTGACTTCCCTCATTGGCTCACTCACCAGGTGTGTCAGAAGTTATCTTCCACACTCTGCAGGATCCTCTGAGACTGTCTCCTCTCTGCAGGAGACAGTCTTTCTTAACAGCTAGCCCAAGAAAACTATGCTAGTTAGAAGTAGATTTATTCCTACTGGCCCTATATTTATCATAAGAAGTAAAACTTCTATAAGCAAAAAAAAGGTGCCTTTATTTCTGCACAACTTCATAGTTCTCAAAAGGGGTGAGGAAAAAAAAAATGAAGATTTCTCGAATTAGATAAAGAGTATGTTTAAAGAACAAAATTCTCCTGACCCATTTTTGAAGCATAAATTTATCTGACTTCAGTGCATTCACTCAAAATCATTGTAATTCTCCAGGCTCCATCCTAACTGCTCCAGTGGTACAGACTCTTTTGTGGAACTGCCAAAAGAGCTCAGAAATGGTAACTCAAGCCATATAAGACTATAAGAAGGGCTTTAAAATTATGTGATTAAAAAAGACAGATATATTAATGCTTTTAAAATATGCTTTGCTTTTTGTTTTGTTTTGGTCTGTATCATCTATATTCATGGTATCTAGAAACTTAGGATTTGGAAATATATAATCCTATAGCTCTGGTTACAGATCTGATTAACATGATTAACTTCCACCTACCCTCATCACCCTGGCAGCTGAAAGCAGTAACTTCTTTAATCTAGCAGTTCAACAGCTCACATTAGTATATACTGATATAACTTGCTCATGATTTGATTCAGGCTACAGCATCTAGCCTAACTTAAATACTTTAAATAGTACCTGATTGCTAACAGAACTGAGAAGACAATAATATTTAGTAGGCTTAGAAGCTGGAAAGGATTTTGCATAGTATACGTTTCTACTTTTCTCTTTTTTTTTTTTTCTTCTGTCTAATGGCATTTGAGATTTTCATGCAATGCTCAAATTTTCTAAGTTGATGCGTTAAGAGAAAAGATTCACAGCACATACCATAAAGTAATGAGATTAGGTATCATCAGCCCTTTCATGTGGCCATAAACAGCAGGGAAAATACACAGTGAATTTGTAAGGGTAAAGTGAATGTAAAGATATTGCCAGTATAAATCTAATCCTAGTTCCTTTTTTTGTGTGTCCTGTTACATTTAACCCAGAAGTTCAGTAAGGCACTTGTGTATATATCAAAGAACTGAAGTCAAATTTCTGCTCCAAGAAGACAGAGCTGGATGTCAAACCTGCTGTCTTCATGATCTTTCTTGAAGCAAAGGGAAGTCAGGAAAGTAGAAAAAGTTCAAATCCTCTCGGTATTCTGACAGTTCACAGGAAGGGACAACAGCAATTCCCTCTCAGAAGATCAACTCCCAGTTTATCTCTGCTGAGAATAACAGTGATAAAATTATTTAACCCCTATGTTTAACTGGTTTAGGCTCTCCTTACACACAGATTTTAACAATTTCCCAAACTAGAAGGACTTTTAGGTGAAACAGCATACAGCAGTCCTTGTGGAAAACAGCAGTTAACCAAAATGAGAAACAATCTCCATGCCAATGTAAAACACATTTCCTTTGGCAAAGACAAATTTAATTCTATCCCGTCAAAACACTTCCTCTTACGAAAGAGTATGTAGCACTAATATTTCAGAGTCTAATTTAAATGACATCCATTCAGCTGGCAAAATGATAATAACTGCACAGAATGTAAGGCTTTCAGAGAAGATTGCAGTTTTATCTTCCATAGCCTTTCAGTCCTAAAAAGAAGTATTGATATGTCATAAACAGCTTCAGAAAATCTTATTTGGAATAGTGCTGTGAGCATTTATTGACAAATTTAGGTTGTGTATCCTTTCATTTTAGCTGTAATTAATGGTACACGCTAGTCAATTAGCATTCGGTTTGTATTCATTCACAGAAATTAATGAAAGGACTTTTCTGTAATTAAATTAAGTTGCATTACTACTACTCCAGAAATGAGTAACAGGATGTTCTCACTTTTTCCCTGATTGACATATTCCTTTAACATAGACGTTACATATACATACGTATAAAAATGGAAGGACAAAACGAGTGATTGTACTGCTTCTCAGGAGAGCATATATTCTGCAACAGTAAACAGCTTGTACAAGATATCTCTAAGCTAGATGTATTTTTGTGATAATTTGTTCCAAGCCTAGTAAGAAACTGGAAGAAAGTGGTAAACTGGAAGACACTTGCTAAATATATAAACTGTCCCATTGGTCTATTTGCTATAAATGCATTTTGTATAAATTGAGGTATTGTTCCAGTGAATTAAGCTGGTTTCAGCAGCATTTCTTAACTCAGTGTGCAATGCCTCATGAACACAGCTGTGCTGCTCCTAGCCCCACAATGGCTTCTGTGCTGCCAGCTCAAATATCTCTCTACCACAGTCCTCAGCTTTCCCAACTGCAGGGGTAGCACAGCTCATCTGGCTCCTTTCCTCCTCTCTACACATCACAGCCCAAGTCAGCCAGAGATGATGACATTGGAAACTGAAAATCTTATATAAATATAATTTATTGTCTTAAATAATAGACTTTTTAAAAAAAAAAAGAAGTTAGACATATTCTCACAGAAGCTCCTTTATAGTCCTATATATACTGTTTCCTATATGGAAGGAGGGACTCTAAGAGAGAGGTCCAGAAAACACAGTGACTTACCATCAGGAGATGTCTTTCTCTTAACTACAGAGGAAGCCTTGAGGATTATCTTAGGTTTTGGTGGGTGAAGGTAGGTGAGAGTAAGTCACCCATGAGTACATTTTGAACTTATCCGGGCTCACAACTTTGGGTCAATTACAGTATTACAAATAGGATCATGACCCTGAGTGATAAAATGCTGCTAAAGAAGACGGGAAAATACGGAAGATGATGAGGCAAAGGTGCAGATTATTAACGACCCCCCAAAAAAGAGAAAAAATGAAGAGATTAAAATACACTGTCATATCTGTACTTCAACCTAAAATGGTGGCTTCATATGGAAGGTTAGGATGCCTTTTAAATTCGTTAAATTCTTCACGGTCAGAGGCACATCTCTAGCTTTACTCACTGCCTTTAAAGAAAACTCAGGGATTTCAAAATACAAATATTTAAGGTCAGCTTTCTCAGACCTATTAATGTGCAACTCATCAGTAATGAAGGATTTGACTCTAACAGGAAACAATGACTACTCTGGCATATCTATGTTTTTAGAAAGAAAAGCTAGCCTTTCCAGAACTCAGAAAGAGACATAAATCAAAGAATAATTTGCGACATTAATGTATTGTGGAATATTCTACTCACTGGACTCTAAGTCTAGGAAGAATCTAAGTCAAAATTGGTCTACCAAACAATTGCAGGCTACTCATCTAAAAGGAATTATACATGCAACTATGAAACTACCCATTATAATTAGAAAAATAATCTTTCCAACTTGTTACAATTTAGATAAAATTTTTACATGACAACTCTTTTGTTTGGGTTGGAGGAGGTCATAAACGGTGATTTGTAGGCCTGCCTACAACCAACAAATTTGCAGCCATCGACAAAATAATTATCTGGGAAATACTAATGTTCTTGTCAACTTAGTCCTGCTTCAGAAAGATTTCAGTCTAAACAGGGAGTAATAAATTGCAAAGGATTGTTTTCTCCCATTATCCATACCAGAGAAGATTTACCACAAACATTAGGGTTTTCACTGAAATCATATCTGCGGTTTGATAATGGCTCAAGGAACATTAGGAAGTATGAATGCCTAATTCAATTTGAATAAATCAGATTTTTAAGGACTTCAGCAAAGTTTTTTAGTGCAAACATATGTAAGGGTTCGCTATGTAAAATCTAGATTACATGGAGTCATCATGTTAGTACACAGTTGTTTGCAAGAATACAGGATTAAACACAATTAAAGTCTGGCGTGAAGAATTAAAAATCTTAATTGGGAAGAGTGACAAATGACTGGTAAAGTAAAGATCTTGAGTAAATAGTTTGTCAGATATGAGTATTATGGGAAAATAATAGATACTTACTTTCATCTGAAGCATAATTCCCTGATCTAACACATACTTCTATTCCCTCGCACATCAACTTATTTTATACCTTTGCCACAGACTTGAATACCTTCTAACAATAAATGAAGACAAAGTGTTGAAATAGTGTGGGAAAGCTATATTATCACTCACTGCAATATATTTATTATGTGAAAGGAGGGAGATCTTCAGTTTCCTAAACTGGATACTAATCACTTTCTATAAAACATTAAATTTGCTGAAGGTTTCCTTTATTAGTACTCTCCGTATTTCCAAAGGCTCCTAAAAATTGCTTTTTAATGCCCTAAAATGAGATAAACTCTATCAAGGGATTTAGTTGCCACTTTGGACAATGCTAAGTTGAGCATTCAGATGCCACTAACACTTTCCAGCCCGCATGCAACTTCAGCCAGTATGTCCAAGCTCGTGGTGCTCACGCACCATGATCCTCCAGCCCTGACCCTGCCAAGGTTCTCAGAGTGTGACTTTGCAAGAGACAGCAGTCTCATCCTGCAGAAAGCACCAATATGTCTCCTGAGAATATGCTTGTCAGAGCAGACGCCACATATAGAATGAAAAAAAAAAAGGAAAAAGAAAAAAAAAAAAGCAGGAAGCAAGACTTTCTGAAAACACAATAAATTAAATTCTCTCTTGGGAGACAAACAATCCCACTTCATCTGATCTGTAGAGAGTATTAGATTTAAGACTGTCTGCCTCCCAGGAGGTGCCCATTAACCAGAAAGTACTTGTTAGTTGGCAAGACAACTTTTTCATTTTCCCCTCTTAGAACTGTTCCGTTTGCTTTTAAATATTTATTCAGCCAAATAGCAAGCAATTGACTCCACAGACAATGTTAGTCCACTCTTCTGTGAAGAAAGGGGATCAGGTTTAAGTTCCTCCCCCATTAGCTATTTAATCAATTATACAAATTGGCAAAGTTTCAAGAGGAGAAAGTCACTAACTTCATCCCAAAATAACCATTCAGTCAGTAGTTAGGGCACATTTCTGACCCGAAAGTGTCTGTGAGTGAAATGTTTTCTCCAACTCAGAAGTGTAGGTATGTTTTTAAAAGGTCATCCACCTAAAAGGTAAGTGCTCTAATTACTGGATATTTGGGCATCAATTAGCAGCATGTTCTAATTATTTTGGAGAAAAGGCAGGTCTCACTTATATGTTTATTTTCAGGGGACAGTAGACACTTCCCCAGGGCTGGAAAAAGATCTCTTTAAGGTATAGGTTGTACATATATTTCTGTCCCACTATATTTCCTTGAAGCTATCCCTCCAGCTTGCTGATTTATCTGGATCCCACTCTTACTATGCCATCTCCTCTGCTTTGCACAGGAAGCCTAACTCAGGGTAGGGAACAAGTCATTATAAACAAAGCACCTGTCAGTTAGATAATGCAATGCTTGATGGTTGCATCCAAAAATAAGTTTGGGTACTAAAAGGCAGAGCAATTAATTACCTCACTTTTGGTGTCTTGTCCCTACATTAGATGCAGCATCCACGTTTAAGTGTTTATGAGCTGGACACCATCCCCCAGGAAAGTAAATGGTACAAACCAGGTAGTGGACAACCTGCACGCAGAGTAGAGAGCTATGTAAAGCCATGACACCGAACAGGCAGTGTGATACAGAGGGGAATGCTAATCACAAAGTCTGTTTTAAATTTCACCTAGCCAGAAGTTAAGCATCCGGCTTAGGATTTGAAGGATATTCATCCATCCATCCATCTAGGCTTCAGATCACATTTGCAATGTAGATATAATTTTTTTTAAACGGTGGGGCAGGGGTTTTTTTTGTGTGGTGTGTGGTTGTTTTTTGGTTTTCTTTTTATTTATTAGTTGAAACTGTATGAAAGACAAAACCAAATGGAATAAAGCTTTTCTTTTAAAATAAACAGAAAGGAGATATTCTGTTGCTCGGCTAATAACACTGTGGTTAGATTTGCTGTCCAAAATGTTGGCAGTCCAGGTTCTGTTCTGTTGATTCCCTTCTCTGGCTGTAGAACTGCAACGTGCTACTCACAGGGACTGTTCTGAGATAGAACATTGGCCACACTTGTAGGAATCATGTCACTGCACAGTCAGAATGGGGGGGATTATATAATTATTTGCCCACACAGAAGAGGTGAAGGACTCCGGCCTAGTGCTTGACAGCTGCCCAAAGGGTGGGTACCTGGTTGCAGTACTTAGACCATGAGCAGGCATGACGAAAGGTTTACACAGTCCTTGAACCTGTTCGGTCTTCAGAATTAAAGTTCTTTTGGGAACACACACAAATAAAGATGTTAAGACTAAGAACTGAGTTAGGAATGGGTAACTCCAGGGCAAGGGGGTGGTGGAGTTTGCTCTTCAGAGCCTAGGAGACTGCTATTTGACTGGGAGAAGTAGTGTAGGTTTGCAGCAAATCCCAGTTACCACCACTGATTTGGTTTGCAAAGTGTGAGTGAATTAGATTTCTTTTGAAGCAAAGTAAATGGGAAGCTCTGCTTACAGTCTGTACTAAGCGTACTATAACCTGCAGTGGGGACAAAAGGATCTGAACTAATTAGTCCTTTGAACAGCCTCAGACTACATGCAAGGTAATAACATTTGGTTCAAGACACCAAACGAAATCTAGTCCATGGTAAAACATATTGATCACATACCTTAAATACAAGGACCTCAGCACCAGTTTCTTTGATCTACCGGTCTGCACCTACTGTGCTGAATTGCTTGCTAATACAGACAAATACATCCAAGTCACATTCCTGCTGCTTAAAACGCTTAATGTATTTAGCTGCAAGTCTCTGTGTGGATTTTGCCCTCAATCATCACAGATAATTGTTAATGAAAACTTTGAATTCCCTCTTTATTTCCAGGGGCAAATAAAATAACTTTTCAATAATTAAGTAAGAAGTGACAATTTGGGAAACGATGCAAAGGGGAAGATGGAAATTAAGAACTGCAATGAAATGAATCTGTGGAATAAAAGAAACAAAGGCAGGAAGAAAGCATCACTCAAGGGAAGATCAGTAATGACTAAGAGAGAACAGACTGAAAAAGAAAACAGGTGGTAATGAAGAAGGAGGAAATATATGTTGAAGCACTGCTTGGTAGACATCTTAAAAAATATACATATCAGTAGATAGCATAGTTTACTGTCTAGACTGATCAGTGACTATTCTCTCAAGCCTATACCAGCCTTTTCTCATTGCTGCTGAAATAGCCTGTGATTATCACGCATTACCTTTCCTTCATGGCATCCAAAATATTCTCCATATTTTGGGGAAAATGTGTGCTAAAACAATTTTGTACTGTAAGAGGAGGCATGGCTGGAGCTGGGGACTGGGAACCTAGTGCCTCGGCTTCCATATCTAGCTGTGCATCTCTGACCTTCAGAGAGGCATAATTCTGGAGTCATTTTTTCTACTTACCTGAAAACTACAGATAATCCATAACCATTACACAGCATTAAGCACTTACAAAAATGGGGCACAAACATCAAAATGACTTATTCTATAACAACCCAGTGAAAGGAACAAGTATTATCTGCATAGTAATGCGAGCAAAAAGAATAACAAATTAGCCCATTCCAACAAAGTTCAAGAAAAGAGGTAAATTCATAAATCCACCACAGGAAATTGCTCTATTTTGGGAGAAGGGGGGTAAAGGACTTTCTGGGAGGAGGATTTTAACCAGGTAGGGTGCCTGAGGAGCTCAGCTGCTACTGTGGACCAGGAGAAATAGGAGTATATATGTATAATATACATATATATGTGCATATTACTATGGAAGTGTATATATTTACACTTGAAAAATTATATGGTTAAGACACTGTGATTATGTTCAGCAGATTAGACTATTGCCTTTATATATCTTAACACAGAAAGCTGCATGTTTTCCCAGTAACATCCAGTGGGATATCATATTATTTCCTGTAGATCTAGAGCTTCATACAATTTTTTCAGAAGAGAATGAAAGATAATTTGATGGTTTTTACATCAAAACAACTGCTGGTAATGTGCAAATTAAAAAAAAAAAAAAAACCACAACCAAACTTGTTCTGTAAAAAGTGAAAAACGTATGTTTTTCAAATTTCTAATCTGAACTAACTTTCCACTGGCAGTGTTTTTTCATCATAAAAATAACAAATTATTTTTGTTTTATCATAATCAATCTTCTAAATTTATCTACAACTAGATTGAATTACAAGCAGAATTACTGAGTGAAAAAAAAAACCTTCTTAATCTGTGGAAATGTTTTTGTTCTTTTCAGAATAGAAAACTGGTGAAACTGTAAAATATACCATAAACAAAATGATATTTTCTTGTGGCTGAACGCTTCATTATTAACTGCATCAGACTCGTAACATTTTTTTCCCAGTGTATCTTAGGTGTTAAGGAAAACAGAATTTGCACCTCAGCGATGAACACTGTGCATAATATGGTTGCAGAATCATTATTTCAGAAAATGAGTTGTCTCCACAGCTAGTCTGTTTTGTCTCATAACAAGGTTGAGAAGAACGTGTCTATGTGAGAGCTAATTAAATTTAGGTTTATTTGAAAGTGTCAAGATGATGTAGGATGAAGCAACCTATTTTAATAACAGGTAGTCTCCCAGTTTCCAGTAGTATTTCTAAGACTGGAATTTGTATCCCCATTTTGTAATCACATCTTACAAAATGTGAAAAAATGGTGACTGCTGGCATCGTCATTGGTTACCCACTGCTGTAGCTCACAGGTTTTGGTCAACTACTTCTTTCCTTTTAATGAATTGAGTTGACCCATTCATACTGTAGTTCATATGTACACAGACACCTAAACCATTTACCTATTTATTTCATTGATTGCATAGAATTCAATTATGATATTATTATGATAATATAATATCAATAAAATATTATCCAAAGCTCATATTGGATATTATCAACTGTGTAAAAGTTCCCAACCTTGAGTTTCATAGCAGTGCTGCTGTGCTTCACAACATGCTAACAGTTTGGAATTCCTTCCCATCAATAAACAGTACCCCTTGCCATGCAAGGCTTAAACTTGTCTTGTCTGGAAAGATCTAAAAACCAGATGTAATTACTGCTGTTATGGCTTTTGTTTGTGATGATTGCTTTAACCATACAAATGCTCTCAGATGCTTGCACTTGCCTGCCCTAGGATACCCATGGAAAGAAGACTCTAAATCTCAATGGGGCCTTACAGAAACACACTTCATCTAGCTATGTGCATTCCAACTGCCAAAATATTTAAAATGTTATTTTGAAATCTTCTCATTGCTTTCTCCTTAAATAATCTTCATTTAGAATCTCAGATATTATCAGCTTGCTGCAAGCAGGCATGCAATCCAGTGGTGGAAGCCCAGCAGGTGTGGAGGGGAAAAGTGCAGGAGGACATATACAGAGCATCCAGGCTCAGTGACGTCAAGTAATGGGGAATTTTGGCCATGTCCCCCAGGCAGTTTTGCTGGGGAGGCAGCTGGTCCTTCCTGTGCTCCCACACAGCTAGGGTGTCTGGCAAGCAGCTGTAGGAGAGGTACGGAGACCATTCAGGAAGTTTGGTTTCCTTCCCTGAGTTCCTCACCTGCAACTCTATTATCAGTAGTAATATTTAATATAGGACATCAATTCTCTCTTAGATTAAGTACTTGAGGGAAATGTTGCTTGGGGCAAGCACTCTCACTTAAAGCGCTCCTAATAATTGCAAGTTGTAGAATTAGCAAGTTTGTTATGCTCCAAAATGGTATTTGCTGGATACTACTGCATTTTCTTTCTCCATTCAAATTCTCCATTTTAAGCAAACAGTGTTGCTTAAAAACTCTTTTTTTAAGTCTGGTAGTTGCAAGAAACTAATTAGCATTTGTCTCAGACCAAGCTTACTTTGTTATACTTAAACATTGGCCTTTAAACTATGGGTATTTAGAACTGCTGAACTGTCTTAAGCAGTTAGTTTGTGAAAATCTTGTATTGCCAGCTTAAATAAATTGTAAGACTGGTATAGCCTAGGTTGATAGCCTTGGCTGTTTAGCTGATAAATTTTATTCCAAACATAATGATACAGGCAGTAATAATAATTTGATTGCTTTATAGGTGTAGTTGGATGTCCTCCCATTCAATTCAACTGCAGTATTCAGCAGTAGTGACAATAAAATATTTCACATTTCAAATTCTTAATTTCAAAAGTTTATGATTTTACATTTTTGAAATTAAATTCGGGATCTTCTACTATTGACCCATACTAATGCCACTTCTAATTTCAAAGCATGAATTATTTCTATTCAAAATAATGTTGATGGAGAATTCCAAATCAAGTTCTACCATCAGTTCTACCCGCTCCCTTTAACCCAAGACTTCCACTGCTTTGCCAGAGAATAGCAAAGACTCAGTTCTGATAAAGTCAGAGTACTTGACACATGAGTAACTTCATGTACACAATCAGCCAATTTATTGGAGTACACATGTTCCTAAAGCTCTGCATCTACATAAATGATTTCAGGACTGATGCCTTCATTTAGCATAACCTTAATTTTAATGAAGGTCTTTCTTCTTCTGTAGTTTAAGCCAGTGAAGAAACTTCACTGAAATCCTATTCTGTTGAAATATGCAGTTCCACTGAAATTATAATGCCCAGGAAATTGAACTACTTTTGCTGAAGTCTTGGTTTGAAAAAAAAATATCTCTCTCAAAAAAAAATTCAAATTGTTTATGATATGTCGGGATGTGTATTACAATATTTTACATTTTGGTCTATCTAAAACTGTTTGAGGAAGAATTTTTTTTTTTTTTCTGAGGACTTCTAAATTCTTGTCTTCCATTTCAGGAGACATTTGTAATTTCAAAAACCTCTGAAATGTCACCCTGATAAGTAGAGAAAACTGGTTTTGTTGCTTTATGGGCCTGGTCACCCCGTGGTGTCTGGCATGGTCTACTTGCCACCTGCATCCATCTGTCCTTGGTTAGTAAACTGCTCTGGGTACTGCTGTTGGTACCTTACTAGGATGTGGTGACTCATCCGCATAAAGTCTTTGAATATACAGGGAGTTAATCCTGTTTAATTATTTAGAACCTATTTTAACTCCTACCCAGTGTTTCCACCTGGGGTGAAAAAATGGGTGAAAGAAAAAAGCTGCAGCAGGAACTGTGGGGAAATGTAAAGACAAAAATGCAAACAAATGCTTAGTGATTACTTTATAGCAAATAGGGGTCATTTTCAAGCGAAGTAGTTTAAATCAACAATTGAATAGTAGTTTAAATCAGTTAGAAAGACACCATGTATTAAATGACTCTATTTAATTGTGGACTATAATTATGCTTTTTGGTTATTTTCTTAAAGAATATTTGAGCATCACTCAATCATTAAAACATACTAATCAAGTAAAATATAAGCTTTATAGAAAATTGGATACCATTTTTTTGCTAATCACAAAAGAGTCAGCATCTGTCATTTGTTCAGATTTTTAATTTGTGCATTTTAATATGAGAAATTACGATTAATGTTTTAATGTTAGCTAGATGCTTTGGGATGGAAGCTGATATACAATTAAAGTGCAGAAAATATTTTCTAGGATTGTTTTATTAGGTAAATAAACCAACAATAAAGGTGCTAGATAAATGCAACTTTAAAAAAACCGCATCCCATACTCAAAAAGAACCCACAGTCATTTTCTAAATGAAAAATATAACTTTGAAGGATGTATATGTTTTACATCATTGTGTCCTTCAAAGGTTAGACCTTACAGATCTCTGCTTCTCACTTCCATTCTAACACTGAAATGGGAAAACAGGCTTTCCTGCAGTTTCAGTTCTAACACACTTTCTCAGTTTGAATCTGCTGCAGTTCATGTCATGAATAAACTAAAAGGAAGACGACATCTGCAAAAAAGACAAGAGACTTTTCAACAGCTGGATTATCACTTAAATCTTAATTTTCATGTTCAATTGGTGGCTTCCCTTAGTTCAGTAGCTTTATTTACACAGTAGGTTTAGGTTGTAGTATAAATCAGTTACAATAGCTTTAAGTTGATTTTTTTTCCAGAAAAGCAGTAGGCTCAACTTATACAAAATAAGCCATTATACATAACACCCCCCGCCCCCCCCAAAAAAAACCCAAACCCAACAAAACCCATTAGAAAGAATAGATTTTTATTAGTTATAGATTTCATTTGCTTTCTGACATTTTCTGCTGCTGGGTGGCAGACATAAGGAGAAAATATCCAACACCCCAAACATCAATATTGGAATGTTTTAATTTAGCCAGGTATGTGAGTGCATGATTAAATCCTTGTCTACAGTCAGATTAAAAATGTATCATTATGTGGTAATGAAATATGAACAAGTATGAGGTGGTTTGTTCATGGATTATATATGTATTCCAGAACCAAATACCTGACAACATGGAATTAACAGTCTCTCTACAAAATCTAAAAATAAAAGAAGAATACGTGCATGTTATTAATTTATTTCTCTCTGCTAGAGGTTGTGGTACACAAACATGTATTTCCAGCAAGATATCGTTGAAGGACTAAATGTCTCAGGGGACTGGTAATCACATTTTGGGAGCCTTTCACCTCTCGTTCACCGATTCAAATACAACCAACATGCAGTAGTGACGGAAAATCATTGGGATTTGAAAGCTGGTTTGTGGCCCGTGTGAAATGAACTGGTTATTTCACTCCATTTCTTAGAGGAACTTGGAAATGCACTCGGCACTTTCAAAAGCACCAGCGCTGAGAATACCGAGCTCCCTGCAGGATCCAGTCAGGTCCTTGCGGAGCCACAGCTGGGGATGGTTTCTCTGCGGATGACAGGCGCCAAGGCTAACAAATAAAATCCCATTCCTGGCAAATTTCCTCAGTATGTTGCCCACTTGGAGCAAAGAGGCCCTTAGCCACCTGGAAGATCTCGGTGTGCAGAGATTTTGTCCATGTTGAGTACCCAGCCAAGCTGGGCTGAAATGACACCTCGGTGTGGGGTCAGCGCATCCCACTGCTGCTTTCTATGCTCCACAAATGCTGGCTATGAAGTCTCATTTTTCATTTCTGCCAATCTGGTACTTTTCATTAGCATTAAATATACTTAATTTAAGAGGAAAAGCAGCTGAAAGGTGTCACAGAAATTACTATGATTTTTGAGGGTGAAAGTGCATTAGTCTACTTTTTTACAAAGAGGTACATACCTAGTTAGGAACAGTTAATAAATTGTCCTTTGTCAAGATCATACCTACCACATTATAGAAAACCTATCTGGCAATAGGTTTTCTCATTTGCTACAAATTATCTAAGTTCTGTGTTTCCCAGTGAAGGCTTTAAATTGTTCTCTTTATAATTTAATTTCCTTTACGTCAGTGACTTTTCTTCATAAGAGGTATATCTCTTCTTAAGTAAATATACACATCATTTTTTCTGTACATTTAATGTGTTGTATTAGGAGCCTCCCCAGAGGAAAAAAAGAAAAGTCTATGTTCATCAACTACTAAATATAAAGTGGGGAAATTAAAACATTTGGATGTCATGTCAGCTATATACATTGTCTTCTATGATGTCACATTTGATTTTCTTTTTCTGTGACTTTGACAGCATCATATTAAAAATTTGATTGCACAATGACAGTACAGGCTTTGAATTATGCAGCTTATGAGTGCAATCTTACAGGAAGACTATTTTGTATTTCTTGCCGTTTCTGAAAAACTGACATTTAAAAAATGTAAAAGGAAAGGGAAAATGATTGCTAATAACTAATTAATAACTCTAGCTTGGCAAAGGTAACCTCATTTTAATAGAATATCACACAAATTAAAACTGGATTAAATATAACACACAACGTATTTCAGAAGTCACTTGAAACATAATTCTCAGGATGACATTTTGGCCCCAGTGAAATCGATGGCAAGACTCCAATTCAGTTTTGGTGGAGCCAGAACTTCCTCCTAACCAAGGAAAACCCATACATTTCTGGTCTGGTTTTAGTAACTATCTGTCAGAATTCTTGTGGTATTTAATTAAAGGATCTTTACCCACCCCTTCTCTTAGAACACTCTCCAGCTATTAATGCTTACCGAAGTCAGTGGGGCTTTTTCCATTTGACTGCCATAAGGCAGTCAGACCCTTAAAGTTGGAACCTCTTGGGTAATTTTTGCAATCGTCATTCAGGTTTTATACTGTGTATTTTCCTATGATGACTGGGTTTCTCCAGTTTTCTTTTTGGTCGATTTTACCTCTGTCTGATGTTAAATAAGTGCAATCTGTTGGTTCATTTGTACCAAATAACTTCAGCTGTAACCCCTTTCAGTGACCAAATTTGTCTTTTCTTCATTACAACTAATGCTATTTTTAAATCACTAAGGGTATTTTTAAATCACTAAAGTTGGAAACATCTGCTCTCCAGCTTGATTAAATTCTGCTAGTTCCTTCATATCACAACCAGAAAACAAATAATACCGTTTTAAGAAACATGCTATTTCCACCACCTAAAAGGAAATTTCAGTGGTATCAGATATGAAAATATCATTCAAAGTCAAACCCTTTTTCCAGTAAACATGACTATTATTTAACTAGTTGGGTCCAATAAAACTGCCCATAGCTATACATACATTATTCTATTCTCACAAGAATCATTTTAGCTGAGCTGTCTGGGCAGGTAAGAACTATAGGCTTGAGTACAGCTTAGAAGGGTAAAGTGTGGAATATTCCATACGAGACACGAAATAAATCCTTCCAGCAATGGTGATGGGGAAAAATACAAATGATCTTTTCAGGTCCTGGCTCCTCAAAAAGGTTTAGCAGAGAGGTCTTTGATTCTGCTCACAGCAGTGCCTGGGGAGAATCTCATACTGATTCAGCTGGGATCAGAATCATGACCACAGCTGTACTAAGAAACATGCTTATATTTCCTCAGAAATATCTGAGGCTTATTCAAGAGTTTAGTTTGTCATTAAAAATATATGTTTTGCTGCTCATCTCTCTTCTAACATCTCTCTGTTCCAATTCGAAGATGACAAGAGTGCCTGTTCCCATTGCAAGCAATGAAAATCAGTTATGGATCACTTACACTGTATTATTTCAGATCACCTATTTAACCTGAATACGGTCTGTTTCAACATATGAAGCATCCTGGGACAAGGTTTTTTCATTCTTAAACAGTTACATACTTGCTTTCCTACCAATAAGCAAAACTTATTTAAAAACATACAACTGGAAACAAGACATCACAATTCCATAACATTGCATCCTGCAATATCAGTATCAGTCTGTAAATATTCTGCCAGAAACAAAAATGTGGGAGCTTCCAGGACAAAATCCTTCTATCATCATTTACTACTCAACCTCTACTCAGGCAAACTCCAGCTGAAGAAAACAAATGGTACCTATACAAGTGCAGCATAAAAACTGCCCTCTACCTGTTTCATATGTTTTTAACATCCACCCTCATCAAAGGTTTCACGGTTTAAACACTGTTTCCAAAAACCACTACTGACTAAACTGAAATCAGAATCAGAGTGTTCCCCTTACAACTGTTTGTGGTTTGGCTGAGAACAGGCTGACCATTACAGGTGACAGAGAAACTTATTTCCATAATAACCTTTAAATCTCATTGTTTCAGACTCCCACCAGCTGTGGCAGTTAAGATGTGATGAAACATTTCTGATGAGTGTCACACAGATTCCTTTCTGTGTTGCAAGAATAAAACTCATCGTCCTGTAAATTGTACAGAAAAACTAAATCTACAGAATTAGAAGCTTTCCCTTCCCACAAATGTTGTGTTACTTATATGTAGAACCACTTGAATCCTTTTACCCGGTGTATTGCAGGACTTAGAGGTCCTCTGTGAGAAAGGATACTAGGAAAAAGTGTAAGTGAAACACATGGAAAAAAACCCCAAACACCCCCACCCCCCCAAAAAAAAGAAACAACCAAAAAAACCCCAAAATAGAAAACCAAGAAAAAACTCCAACAGAATTTAACAAAAAGCAGGAATTGTGGAAAAAAAACCCTGACGATTTCCTTCAGCTTCCTTCAGTCTTAAGTGTTATCACAGCACCAGCTTCTGGAGAAGGGAGTGAAGATTTACTGTGAATCTCATATTCGTACTTGTTGGCTATTTGGCAAAGAGGCAAGAGGTTGCTCTTTCTTTTTTTTTTTTAAAGGCAGTTTCCAGGTCTTTACCATTACTCTGAGCCAGAGATGCAAAATAAAGGAAAGGGGAAGCCTGCTGCCATAACAACCCTTCGACAAGGAACTATTGGGATCCAGATAGTTACTACACTACCTACAACCAACCGTGTGCATCATGACACACAAAAACCAGAAAACGCTCCCCAGCCACAGCATCCCATCGTTTGCACTCTCGGCTCTGGGCAGCGAAACCAGCACAGGCTCGTCCCCCACCCGCCCCCCGCTTCCCGCACCCTCAGGCTTTATTTAATTAATTATTGGGG
>NW_010228878.1:0-926 GCF_000690775.1 Eurypyga helias
ATGTCTCTGCTGAAGATGTAGAAGGAGATTTTTGGAATAGAATAGAATAGAATAGAATAGAATAGAATAGAATAGAATAGAATAGAATAGAGTAGAGTAGAGTAGAGTAGAGTAGAGTAGAGTAAATAGAGTAGAATAGAGTAGAGTAGAGTAGAATAGAGTAGAGTAGAATAAAGTAGAGTAGAGTAGAGTAGAGTAGAGTAGAATAGAATAGAATAGAATAGAATAGAATAGAATAGAATAGAATAGAATAGAATAGAATAGAATAGAATAGAATAGAATTCAGTTGAAAGGAACCTACAATGATCTAGTCCAACTGCCTGACCACTTCAGGGCTGACCAAAAGTTGAAACATGTTATTAAGGACACTGGCCAAATGACTCTTAAACTCTGAGAGGCTAAGGGCATCAACCACCTCTCTAGGGAGCCTGTTCCAGTGTTTGACCACCGTCTTGCTAAGAAAGTGCTTCCAAATGCCAAGTTTAAACCTCTCCTAGTGCAGCTTTGAGCTGTTTTCATGTGTCCTATTACTGGATACCAAGGACAAGAGATTAGCACCTCCCTCTCCACTTCTCCTCCTCAGGAATCTGTACAGAGCAATGAGATAAACCCTCAGCCTTCTCTTCCCCAAACTAAACAAGTCTTAAGTCTTTAGGCACTTCTCCTTCGACATTCCTCCTAGCGCTTTCACCAGCTTTTTTTCCCTTCTCTGGACCTATTCAAGGACCTTCATACCCTTCATAAATCATGGGGCCCACAGCTACACACAGTGTTGAAGGTAAGGCCTCACCAACACTGAATACAGAGGGATAATCCCCTCTTTTGACCAGCTGATTATGCTGTGTTGATGCACCCCAGTATGCAGTTTGCCCTCTTGACTGCCAAGACACACTGCTAACTCATATTAAGCCTGCTGTCAACCAGCA
>NW_010228878.1:1599-1803 GCF_000690775.1 Eurypyga helias
ACCTTAGCATAGTTTCTAGGAGGATTTGTTCCATGATCTTGCCAGTCAGAGAGGAGAGACTGACTGACCTGTAGTTCCCTGTCTCTTCAGTTTTGCCTTTTTAAAAATGGGGATTATATTTCCCTTTTTGCAGTTAACGGGAACTTCACCAGACTGCCATAACTTCTTGATTGTTATGAGTAGTGGCTTAGCAACTTCATCTGC
>NW_010228879.1:0-20315 GCF_000690775.1 Eurypyga helias
TCTGTATCCTTCTGATGTTGAGCTGTGTCTCACCAGACATCACAAGGAAAGTTTGCACGTCGTGACCGGCCTGTGCACGCCTGCATACATGGTCCGCAGATGGACAACCAACATCATGTCTTCCAACACATCCATGCACAAGGGGCTGAAGGGAAATACAACTTCTCGCAAATACGTCATTTGTTTGTGTACACATAAATGGGCTTCATTACGTGATGGGAGAGACACATCACACGTGTGCTTCAAACGCCCATAATGCGTGTCTCACGCACTCGTACAGCATGTACGTTTAGAAAGCTATATCCATAACACATATTTTTACGGCAGGCGCACGAACAGATGCCCAGTACATATGGATGTATATCACAAACACAGCACACATGCAGAATGGGCACGTTAAGCTGGGCATAAGGAAAGTGCTGGCTCTTTTCCCCTATCTACAGAGGAAGTGCCTTCTCAGCGTCAGCTTGGTTCTCGTGTATTAGTTTTCTGGGAAAGACCGTGCATTACCGATGTCAGCTCATGTTGTATGGCACGTTCCCTGCCTTTTCTTAAATAACTGCCCCTAAAAAATAATTTGTCTTGAAGGTGGTTTTATGCACAACTGGATATTATAACCCTGAAGGGGAACCCATAAGAATAAATTATAGGGGAAATGATGAATCACGCATTAAGATATGCTGGAAGTTGGGGTTTTAATTTTAGTAGCATGGTAGCATGCACATCCTAGTGTTCCCAGTATGTCCAAAGATGCCTGACTTGTCCAAAGAATCATGTTGCTTTGCTTGTCTCTTCTGACACCCAGTCTTTTCCTTTAAGCGTAACAGCTTCCACTCTTGATGCCCAGTATCCATTAGAAAATAGTCTAATCACATACCATCATGATGAATTTGGGCTTCCAGCCCCCTTCTTGCCATTGCTTGCGTAGGGAACCAGTGTCAGGCAGCTCTGGTTAAGAGCTTGCTTGAGTCCTCTATCATTTCCTAAAGAGAAAGTAGAGTAAGAGATGTTCAAATCCCTCCTAAGTGCCACACTAAAATCCAGACATCCCCAGGCACTTAGACTGATTGATTTATTCCAGGGTGCATTTTTAAACTGATGTATTTATATCAGCCCAACATTTTATGTGTGTGATGTTGTATCTGTTTAATCATAGCTTGTATATCTGCTTAATTGCTGTTGGATGATCCACCCAGAGTACTAGTTTAGCTAAAGGAAAAAAAAAAGTTAATTAATGAATTTAATTCAGATTCATGTCATTCTTATGTGGAGAGAAACCCAAAGTATTGCAATTTAGCTTCTTCTGCAAACAAGTAAGGTGGGCTCATCAGTGTTTGTGCATAAGCATTATCACAGAATCACTGAGGTTAGAAAAGACCAGTAAGATCATCCAGTCCAACCATCAACCCAACACCACCGTACCCACTAGACCATGTCCTCAAGCACCATGTCTACACCTTCCTTGAACACCTCCAGGGATGGTGACTCCCTGGTGACACTTCTTGGGCAGCCTGTTCCAGTGCCTGACCACTTACGTCACTGAACTCAAGTAACTTACAGTGATGTAGTTTTGTCCCATATTGTGTAAACTCTAGTGGTGAAAGTCACATTTGTACCATGCTGTAAGAAGACAAACCAATTGAGTTTTGAGATTTAGTGCGTAGAGAGAAACAGTTTTCCTTTTTATTGGTGGGTTTATTATATTTTTACTAAACAGAATTAATAAATGGAAACAAAAGGAAAGAACTGAAAAGTTTGTCCTAGGATGGGGGTTGGTAACGCTTTTGCAAATAGCATTTGCAAAAGCAGTCCTTCATGCTTTGTATCTTGTCACCAACACCTAGAGTATATCAGCATTTTGGAGTTAGCTGTAACACGTGCCTTGGGGAATAAACAGAAGGATACAGTTAAACCAGGCATCTATATATAACTCTGACGAAGGAACGTATAAGCTGTAACTTGTCAAGTATTTTCTCTAATGAAGGTTGATCTCTTGAGAAGTTAGCACCGGGGAGGTCTGCAGACCAGATGCTGCAGCACATAGTCCAGGGCTGGGAGTTTTAACTCTGTACTCTACCCAGTATCAGCACTCTGTTTCCCAGACGTGTTTGGTGAAGTTCCCCGCAGCCTCCCACCGCTGTGGATCTGCGGTTGGCCCAGTCCAGGACTTGACTGCACGTGCCTAATGTCTTGCTGAGGTAGGAATGGCCACTTCTCTGAATCCCATCTCGGTTTTAGCGTCGTGGTCAGCTTAGGTTCAGGTCAAATCAATTGTATTGGAAAGTGCCTCCCATGAGCAAGATCAAATTTGTTGTTCCTAGAGATCATTAAGGGATAGCTGTTTGTGGGAGGAGGGCTGTTTAATAGTCAGTGAACACTGGAAATCAGCAATAAGTAGAAGACAGTTAAAAACTCTCTCCCATGGGAGAAGGAGGTCTTCAGCTTTACTTAACACAGAAGAAAAAAACCCCAAAATTCAAAAACCCAATAAAACCCTACTGTCAGTGAAACAGCCATGGCCCAGTTTCCCAATGTCCTGAGCGACCTTGATGGAAATGCAGAAAAACAGGTCAATAGTCAATTTACACCCTTGGCCCTCCCTGCCTGTGACCTCCACATTGACCTCCTGGTCTTCAGGTCTTGCTATTATTGTCTTGAACTGTTTACCCTCGTCTGATGCTCATCTTTCTTCTTTCCCCTCTGCCTTTAGTGTTCCTTCTTCCTTTCCTCATTGTGGCACTGCTCCTGCCCCTCGTACCTGAAGGTTATCTGTATAACCCTCACGTGGCTCGGCACTGAGCAATACACTGAGCTTGATCCTCTTGACTTCCAGGATGGAATTAGCTGCATGGAAACGGATCCAGGAGAAGCTGGTATCCAGATGTCTTTTCTAGGTAGCATGTCGTAAGGGCCCATTCCTTTTCTCTCTAGCTGCCTTTGAGCAATTCCTTTAATTTGTGCACTTATTTCTCTGAGCTAAGCTCTTTCTTGATGGCCTGATGGTTTTATTCTTTTTCAAGCAGACGAGGCATTTTCTGGCTAAATGCTGGGGCCCTTGTTGCTTGGTATTTAGTGTAATTGCCTTTATAACCTAGGCAGTTACCCATTACAGTATGAGCAAAATATAAAAATAATCAATGATGATGAATAACTGATGTGCAGCTAACAGGGAATCAGTTAATTGTGTACTAAATTGATGAATGCCTAGGACTCTTGGAGTTCTTGCTGAGTTTGGCTCTGTGTTGAGGCAGATCAACTCATGCCACCAGTGGGGTCCTTACCTGGCATGAAGCTGTGTCGAGTACCAGGATCAGGATGAGGTGCTCTCCATTTCATCGACTCCCTCAGCTGCCTTAGGAGCCGTTGCTTGCTGCACCCATATTTGTCTTCCAGACTTTGCTATTTATGGATGATGGGTTAAATCCTAGGTATCAAAATGAACAAATCCGTATCAGTGAATGATAGGAAGACCTATGTCTTTCTTTGGCAAGCAGTTCTCCTTCACTGAACTGAAATCTCTGCTGGCTTATTTTATGCAAAGTTGTGTGCATCTCTGGGCAGCGTTTGCCCTCCTTGGCAAATTACATTTGTTCGCATTTGCTGTGCTTTTCCAGAAGTCCTCCAAAGATTTGTTTGGTAATACGAGTTGGGTCCAGATGAGCATGCTAAATTGATAAGGTTATATCAGGCAGCTGGGGTCCAGGAGTTCCAGTCATTGTCCTCTTCCTCTGACCCCACTGTCACCCAGTACGTGGAAATTGTGGTTATTTTCCATTCAGAGGCAACTGGGAGAGTGTTCAGGAGGATATTCATCTACAAAACATGCAGGCTCCTGTGTTACGTTGCCTGCCTACAGTCTCCATTCTCCATCTGCTGCACAGCCTCCCATTATGCAAATGAAGGAAGCTTGCTTAAAGTTTATTTCTTAATTTAATAAATGTAATTTAATAAATCTTAATGTAATACATTTCTAGTGAATGAAAGGATAGCTCACTGCATAAAATAGCATCAGCTGTCAGACAGCTCGCTTTTTCACTAGGATCTCAGACTGCTGGAGGGTTTGTTTTTTAAGAAGACAGGCATTGTTTTTTTCAGAAGACAGGCACTGCATTGCCAAATCAGATCTGTAGCCCAGCTATGCCTGTGTCTTGCTTTTGATCGTGGCCAGAAGTAAAAATTAACTGACCTGTCACTAAAACGGGACCAGGATAAGGACCAGATGGCCGTAGTGCTGTGCAAAGGAGAGGGGGGTATGTGCAATGCGACACGAGATGTGGTTTTCTGGTTGGAACCATGGTGTTGTTGGGTTCTTGTTGATCTCCCCTCTCTGTCCCTACACAACAGATTTCATTTCAGTTATTTTCCCCCTGCTTGTCGGTAAAAGCAGAAGTGAGTGGGCACTGCATTTATCCACTTCTGCAGAATTAATTTCCTAGTGTATCTCACCAAGATCTGAATGTGCAGTACGCCAGAGAAAGGTGTTTGAAAGGACCTACTTTTTGGACACGAGTTGAGACAGCTCAGCTTCATGATCCCTGTTTCCCAAGAAGATTCACATTATTGACGAGTTTTCATACTACAGCACGAGAGCGGGCTGTCGTAATCACCTGATCACTTTGATCTCTTGCAGAAATAGCACAAATTAAGCCAGGGACTTCCCTGATTTATCTCCTCTTTGAAAGAGCAGAGGGCTATGAGACTCTCAGGTCTTTCCAATGACGGTGAAGTGTGTCTCCACCAAGCTGACACATTAACTGTCCATTTTGGGCTAGAAAACACTTACCTGAGGACTGAAGGCCAGCACTGTTCTTGCCTTGATAGCCAGTTCTTGGAGTGAGGCTTAAATTCTGAAGTCAGAGGCATCCTGGAGAGGATGGTCAGCATTTAAGAGGAGACCACTGCATGTTGCATCGAAGAACCCTAGTAGAGTTCTAAGATTTCTTGCGGGGGGGGCTTTAGTGATGCTGCCAAACATCGTGGCTGTTCAGATGTGGGCTTGGCCTGTGGCATAGTAAAACGTCCTGACATTTAGAATATTGCTGTCGTTTAGAAAAAAGTATAAAAATGCTAAAATATACCATCCATCACTAAAGTTTCCCTAAAAAATAACTAGGATATAGCCTTCAACTGAAGCAGGGAATCAAAATGGAAAATCAACTATTGAAACTTTGGCAAAGAGGAAAGAAGCAATTAGTTGGACTCTCATTATTTGGACTCCATTCCTGCAAGGATAACTATTCTGACCTGCCTGCAGCAGCGATGATGAGAACTTCACTCAGAAGGATGGAAGAGCTGACTTTTGAGTCAAACATTTTTTTTCCCATTTTTTCTTTTTGCATCATTATCATTAAAAAAAAAAAAAAAAAAAAGTAAACCAACCACCCTGCACTTATAATGAATCTTGGGGTCAAATGTTCAGCCACTTAAAAAAATACGTACAGGAAAGCACATGTATGTGATGAGAAGGCAGTTGCTGGGTGATGAGTTACATATGCAAAGAACCAGCATACATATGCAAAAGGAGCCTGTGCAGGCATTTGGTATGAGGCGCCAACAGCGACATATATTTTTGGTCACAGACACACTCGTACTGATTTTACATCATTCGAACTTTTTCATGAATACATTCATCTTCCTATTAATATCAACATATTATTTATATGCAAAAATTAACCGTCATTCTTTGGGGAAGACATTGAGAGCAGCTTTATGGCACCTTTTACTCTCGCTGTGTAATTTCATTGAAGTGATAAGGAGGAAAAATACAAATGAGATTATTTTTTTCTACCAAAAGAAAAAAACCCAATCTTTTTCTTTGTAAAAGCCAAACAAAGGTGCATTTAAAAAAATAAAAGTGGAAAGAAAGTTTTCCCACTTAAAATCATGGGAAAAGTATCACTGTTTGTCCCTGGCACTTACATATGAGCATTGTTATTCATCCTCCTGGAGCAAAAGATTTGTCTCTGAAAGCCAAGAGTAAAAGTCAACAGTCACAGGTAGGACCCATGAAACACAGAGTTGCACCCCAGGAAGGTACCTTGAGTCCATACTGTGAAGGAGATGGTCAGGATACCACCTTGGTACGCAACCACCACCTCGTGTCTTCCACAAGGAAACTCTGTTATGAAGCGGGTGTGCGTAAATGCGTAGTATTTACATATTTAGCACCAAGTTTGGGAACAAGGCATATCTGCACCTACCCCTTCTCATGCTGTGGTCACTAATGCCAGCATACGCCTACTCGAACCATATGTGGGCGTTTCTGCATGCTTTATTGGTGCAGTGACAGTCAGAAGTGCCTTCCTTGGTCCTATCTGAAAGATAATTTAATTTCCCTCCATCTTGTTCAGTGGGGTGAGCGATTGGTATTCAACACAACCAGGAGAAATTACTTCACATCCCACCTGGGCGAGCGCCTGCTCTTCTTTTCCTCCAACACAGGGCAAAAGACCCATTATTCTGCCTGCTGTTCCCTTGCTAGGTATTAGGGATATTAGAAAGATAAAAGAGAAGATTACTTTCGCTCCTGAATGTGTGGGAGCAGTGTTTGAGAGCTCAAATTTCTGATCCAAAGCTCTTTTCAGCAGTCTAGCAAACCCTTTACCTATGTCCTGCAGACAACAAAACTTTCAAGGCAGGCGTGAGAAAGAAGTGCCCAGCTAATGTTAGCAGCTTGGAAGGGCATTGAACATCCACTCTGCTCCTCTGGAAACCAGACCATGGCAATAGGGACCATCTGTGAAAGAGCAACGTTAGCATCCCTTTATCACTCTCGTGCTGCAAATTCTCAGAAAAATCCTCCTTGTGTATCAGGCTAAAGTGTTAAGAGAGGACACGGCAGGGATGTGGGTGGGTGTAAAGCACAGAGACTTCCAACAGCTGGCAGTCCTGCTCCCACCCACAACAGGAAAAGGGCAGAATAGTCGTCTTTGAAAAAACACGGGTCCCACTAAAGCTTGCATCACACCAAGAAAGCCCCTTGTCCTGAGGTCCAGCTTGTCTCCCAGTGGGGTCTTACTGATACGGGATGGGCTGTTCCCTGTCCTCCCGGGTCCTCCCACAGGTTCTGGAACTGCATCCACCACGGGATCAGCTGCGTGTCATAGATGCAGAATGAATAAGGGAAGACGCAGCGTGAGTAGATGGACTGTGAGGGGGAAGTTATCACCTCTAATAACTCCTGAGGATTTAGCACTAGGAGGAACTGCCAGAGCTCCAGCAAGGAGCTGTTATCACCTCCAGCGGGAAGGTCTGGCTTATCCCTCGCTGACCCTGTGTCTCTGGCAGCATCTCCTTGTATTCATCTGGGTGCTCATAATCTATCAGGGAGATAAAAGAAGTATCTGCCAAATATCTGCTCTTTTTTTTTTTCACTGACAGTGCTTTGCTTTCTCCATCTGAGTCTGATTTTGGCCGATTCCCTCAGGTTTGGATGCAGTTACTGGGTCCAGGAGGGTGGATGGAGGAAGTCTCTGGGCTGTATCCTTTTCCCAAAGTCACCATCTCTCACTTCTCTCATTTTGAAACTGCTCTATATGGTTCTTCTGGATCTTTACCCTTATGGGCAGTCAAAGGTGGGGGTTACCAGTTACTTGCAAAAGCTGCTCATTGGTACCCTGCCTGATATATTAACTAAAGAGGAATGAGAGCAGGGGAGAAGACTGTGTAAGACCGTGTGCATCTGCTCTGAGATACTTTTGGATAGCTCACTGAAGACAATTTTTACCTGTCTCTCTTGTTTGACTTTGCAAGACTCGGTCTAGTTCTGCAAGGGAAGATGCAGAAAGGTTCTACCACAAGCCCTTGGCAGTTATGCATCAGAAAAACAGGCAAAACCATGCTTTTATTTGAATTAAACTTTTCTCAGGAGGGGCAGACCTACATAAATTCCCATGGTGTGGCTCAGTAATAACATAGTGCATTCTCAAAGTGCTCAGCCCCATGTCTTATGTGGTGCTCCCAGTGCCCAGGGGGAGGGTCTGGGACTGACAGCAGAGTGTAATGCTTCTTTCTGTCTCAGATAGTCTGTGTGATCATGACTTTTTGCTGTGTGCTGGATCTCTGATCATCTAAGCTTTTTCTTCCCTCTGATCTTGGTGGTAGCAACCCTCTATATCCCTTTGTGGATCTGGACAAGAAGGTGCCTAAATACCTGTCAGGTCAAGCTTGATTTGACTACGGCATCCCCTCCAGGAGTGCCTGAAGTTTGGCATTTGTCAGGGCTTGGATTCCTTCTGAAAAAAAGGTTTTATGCATCAATATACAGATGCCAAGTACTTTTTGGATCTGGCACCTGTGCCCAGGTGACCATCGGTACCCAGATGTACTGAGGACATGCCTTGGTGTTGGTGTCTTGTCCCTACACTGGGGTATCCACATTCCTCTTGCCCACCCTCTGTTGGGGAATGGGTTTGACTCTGCAGTGAATAGCACTGGGCACAGTGGAGCCGCTTGGCTGTTGTGCGGTGGAAGATGCCAATTTAGACCTGCCACCACGTCTCCCCTGCTTTTGACTTGGTCAGCTCCCTCTGAGCAGTGTGGCAGAGCTCGGGAATGCAGGGGGAGGAAGGACTTAGCCAGACCAGCACAATTTTGATGGTATGAAACCGAAGAAACCCTGTTTCTAGGCGTAAGTGCTGGCTACAGCAGGTGTGTCTTGCCTCTACCTTTGAGAGGTTGAGGATGCCCTCCCTACTCACTGTACCTCCAGCACACAGAGCAGGGACCTGTTCAGTGCCCATCTCCCATGCCACCACCATCTGGGTTGCAGCCTCTTCCCTCTTCTGCCTTCGAGCCTGCCTTCAAAAATGTTGGAGCTCCTGGCAAGCCCTCTGACCCAAGGGTGGAAAGAAGAATCAGGGCACTGTGTCACGTTACCATGATTCTTCCCAGACCCAAACCATTGAAGCAGCACACATCCCAGTGTGAGTGCCTCTAGTAATGATGGTGATGAACGACCGTGTGTTTAGGTAGGCTTGTTGCAGTAGGAAGAATCATGCTCTGGGTAGTCTCCTCTCATTCCAGTTACAAAGGATTAGTTAGCTTTCCAGGATGCAGTCTGATCAATCATTTATCCTGACAAAGGGGACACCGTGAAAGGTTTTCCAGCCACTTTCCTCACCACTATCCTAAATATATAAAGTAAGAGCTCTTGTCAAGATGTCACTGGGAAATCAAGATTCAACAAACGCTGTTTGTTTAAAACTGTCTCCAGTTCCATTCGCCTCCCTTTCAGGTCCTCAATAATACAAAAGATAATGATGTTGATGACTCTTGTCCAGTGAATGCAGGGAGGGGCCCGATGAGAAAATGAGCCATTATCTCTCCCTCCCTCCACTTCCAGGTGCAACCTTCTGTCTGTATCTTCAAGAGGTCCCTAGTGATTTATTGGTATGGCAATCTGATTTCAGTAATTAAAATTGATTTTCAGTTTAAGCTTTGTAAATACACTGATCCATAACAAACTTGGGTCATGTTCTGGGAGGGTGGGAAGGGGGAATAGGGGAACGGGGTTGCCAGGAGGAGTGGTGTGGATGACAGCCGCAGAGCTGATGGTGGAGGGAGGCAGGATGAGATTATGGAAGCGGGCGGCCGGCAGTCTGCAAGCTGGAGCAAGGTCTGCAGGGCATCCAACAAAAGCCTTGCACGGTGCCTGGGAACGCTGCTGATCCCCGACCCAGTCACCGTTGTTGTTGGACGACGGCGGGGCCACAGCGAACCCGGATTCCAGCATTATCGGCTCTGGCAGCTCCAAGGGCAGCCAAGAAAAACAGCCGGAGCTGGGAGCAAAATGTTGCTTGCTACTGAGACACGATGTGGAAAAGAAACAGAAGCAGCAACTGGCTTCTTGGGAAAGCTTTGGGGGCTGTGATAGGAATACGGCCACTCAGGTCTTCTCTTTAGCCTGCTTTTGGTGTAAATCCACAGAAATCAGTCTGCTGGCTGCAGATGGGGGGCTGCAAGCACAGCATCTGTTTGCTGGAGGGCTCTGTGCCTGCTGCCAGCACCCCATCTGCCCATTTGATGCACCCATCTCTCCAAAACCTCTCCGCTTTCCCCGTGAGGGTGGCAAATGTAGGTGTTGTGCTGAGGATGGCTGTGCTCGCCCTCCCCAAAAGTCCTGTGTTGAACGCGCTCTGTGGCAGCATGAGCCAGAGGGTAAAGCCCAGCCCTGGGGGTTCTGCACTCCTTTTGGCACTGATTTGGTTGAGATCAAGCACATTTTCCTCTCTGCTTTTGCCTCAGTTTCCTCACTTGTGCAGTGGAAGCAAAGTTTTGTTTTCCTTCTGCGAGCAGCCTCACTGCTGGCAGATCGCTCAGCCCGTGCAGCCGGGCTGCCTTTGAACTGTACCCCTTTCTGCAGGAGGAATGATCTCCCTGGGCTCTTCTCGGCCTCGAGGATAATAAACCGAGCTCTTGTGGGAGATGTGTATGCTGCGAGAGGCTCTCTGAAATCTGAGCAGAAGAGATCTCCAAGCCTGAACCCCTCCACCTCCTTCTTCCTCAGGCCAAGCACTTAAATAACTCACTTTTGAGGCTGAGAACGAACATGGCAAGCCAACCCATGCACTGGCTGTTTTCTGCTTCTGAGCCATTTTTCTAAGCCAGCTCGCTTTTATAGCGCGACTCCTTCCATTAGCCGATAATCTCACTGTACAACCTCACCAATTGCTTTTGGGAAATCTGAGTGCATAACATCTATTACATTTCCCTTGCCTACCTTGGCAGTAAAACCGTAGCTTCAAAGAACTCCAACAAGTTAGTTAAGCAAAAGACCTCCTGCTTGTAAATCCATGCTGGCTGTCTCCTCTAATCCAATTATGCTTTACAAGGTGCTCCCTCACTAAATCCTGAAAAATTGTTTCTGATATTTTTACCCACAATTTATGTTAAGCTACTCGGTGTATAATTGCTTGTCTAATCGCATGCTCCTATTTTTGAATAATGGTGTTAGGTTTGACATTTTTGCAGTGCTCCTGTGTCATCTGAGAACTGCTAAAATATTATTACTTAAGACTTCACTCAGCTGCACGCTCGTTGCCTCCAAAGCTGGTGCAGATCAGCTAACTGCACCAAGTCTGCATCCGTGCAGCAGAAGGTTCTTCTTGCCTTTAATGTGCATTTGTCAGCTGAACCTTCTTTTTGGTTAAGAATGGGTGAAAAATGGAGATGAAGTAGTAGAACTCCTACTCACAGTAGTAGTCCTGCTTCTGGTATGAGAGGGAGAGATGGGACTTTAATTAAGGTATGGGGAGCCTTGAACAAAGGGTTTTGTGCTGAGGCTCTCACTGTCAGTAAGGAGGTGTCAGGAACAAAGAAGTGGGTCTCTTACACCCCAAAATGTGGGGGTCTTGCCACCGAAGTCTGGGATTTTTTCAGATTCAGCAGGTCCAAGACATAATGCTCCTGACCTGGGAAGGTGGGTGCAAATTTGGAGGACACGAGCATGTAACAGGCAATAGCAGAGGAGGGAGAAGCGTTGGCGGAAGTTTATTTGCTTGCCCTTTTTCTGTTTCCAAAGACAGTAGTAATTTCACATGCAAATGACTCTGTCTCTGATGGTGGGATCAGTTGAGAATATTTTCACACAGTACTGGCAGGGAGTTCTGTTGAGATGTCACATCGTCACATAACCAAGATTTAGTGAATAATCCGTGATGTTCAATCTAGCAACACGATGGTTTTGAGCCAGATGAAGAAAAGTGGCATCCTCTCGCTTGCAGCCAGGCAACAAAAGGGATGAAATTTAAGCGGGGACCAACATATGCTTTTGAACCTTAAATAGACTGGTCTTTTAAAACGAAGAGGAAGAGCAGTGATTCCTCATGCTGGAATCCTTCCTAGCCAAATACCACATTTGCAATCTTCAGCCTTTCTTTAAAGTTTAAATGGGAAAAAAAAAGAAAGAAAAGAAAAGAGCAGAACAGCTTTTCTAGCCAATACATCCTCTCGAGGCCGAGGTTTTTAACCTCTAGAAAAGATTAAACACCACCTCCCCAAACCAGCCTTCATGTTGGAGAAACTAGTTTAGGATGGACAAAGCCATTGTTTCGGTTCTTTTTGTGTGTTTGGGGTTTTTTTTTGTGGGTTTGTTGAGGTTCTTGTTTGGGTATTTTTTGTGTGGCTTTTTTTTCTTTTTCTCTTTCCCAGCTACGTGCGGTGTAAAATATATGAATTACGGCCTGCTGAAAATGAGATTGGTAATGGAAACCAAGTGACCCTTTGCTGTGACACAGGGAAGCGCATCTGCAGTGTTACTGGTGAAAAGGCAAGCAGTGGTGGTGGAAGCCTGCTCTTGCTGGGTCCCCAGACACACATCTTCCACAGACAAATCTCCTCATGCCATTGTTTCCCCTTACCATGTAACAGAGGAGCTTGCCACTGAGGTGGAACCATCTCAGGATGTGTCCGATCCTGCCTGCCAGGGAGAGTTTACAATGCAAAGTTGCCAGGCAAATTAACTGTTTTCTCTAAACTCTTCTAATCCATCTTCAATGCTGTCTGTTTTCCCTCCTCCCATCTCTCATCCCTCTCCGATTAGTATTTCAGGCAGGATACCATCCCCCGTCTCCCATCATGCTTCAGATTTACATCTTCAGGAAGGGATGCTGCTGTTGGTCTGTCCCTTTTTCCGTGGCACAAGGATAGACTGGATACAGTTTGTCTGGCCTGGCTGCACTGGTCAGACTGAGATGTCTCCAGCCCAGAAGACTTTTTCTAGTAATGGTGAACATGTAGCAGAATGCTTTGAAAGAGACAAAAAACAGTGAATCACTCTTTATTCCCATTAACTTGTGGTTCAGGACTTCAGGAAGGAGAGATGGACTCCTTGCATTTCATATAAGCTACCCACCTCTGCTGCTTCAGTTTCCTTGCCAGTCAGTTTATTCCCTTGACCAACTACCTATGCAGAAATTGGTTTATTCTCTTCTTGATGCTGCCTATAAACTCGGAAGCCCCCAGGGGAACTGGAGAGAGGTGAGCATAGAGATTTTCTTCAGCCTCTCAAAGTTGTCAGTAGATAAAATCAGAGCTATTAGGCTGCACAGTGCCTTCAGAGCATCATTTGATAGACCCACCTCTTTCATACAATCAAATCTCCTGTCCTTCCCATCTCCTTCTGGCAGATGAGCTATTAAATCCTGGCCCTGAAACAGCCAGACACTTTTAATGGAAATGAATATGTCACTTGCCCCAGTGGCAACTGTGCCTTATTAACTTGGAGTTTTCTGCTGCACTCCGTCCCTGGGAGAGGACCTTGTCCTCACTTTAGAGCAGTAGGATATGCCAGAGTGATGCTCTGTAAGCAGGACTGGTTGGCAGGGTGGCTGTGGTTAGCGTGTTCCCAGCCTGAACTCCCACAGACGGGGTGAGCTCCTGCAACACAAGCACCACCACGGAGGTGCGAGTTTCCAGTCCTGTCGGACAAAGAAATAGCGACTGCAGGGACCTGGGGAAAGCAAAGTGGAAAAGGTAAAAATGAGAACCAGTTTGTTAAAGGTGTAATTGCACTCCGACCCCATTCCTTTCCCAGTAGATTGTCTGTGGGTTTTGTCCTGTGCTTATCAACAGCCAGCAGCTAGAGGAGCTGAAGGGTGCTCTGGGAATTCAGGGTTTTTTACCAAGCTTGGGACTGCTTGTCTTCCTCCCAGTAGATACTGTTTTAATTTCCTTCCCTTTGGTGGGCAGTTTCAAGAGCATCTCTCAATCTCACCTTTTCTTCTCCTTGCCTCCTGAACTCGGGAAGGGTGAAAATCAATTGTCCTCACTCGCCACTTTTACCGCTGAAAACATGAAGCTGTCTTGGCTTTCAGGGGTCTGTTGTAATAGAGGGAATGATTTCCTGAGCAGGAACATAACAACTGGTGTTGCAGATAGATCATAGAATCATAGAATCACAGACTGGTTTGGGTTGGAAGGGACCTTAAAGATTATCTAGTTCCAAACCCCCTCCCATGGGCCGGCCAGGTTGCTCCAAGCCTCATCCAGCCTGGCCTTGGACACTTCCAGGGATGGGGCACCCACAGCTTCTCCAGGCAACCTGTTCCAGTGCCTCCCCACCCTCTCTGGGAAGAATTTCTTCCTGATATCCAATCTAAACCTCCCCGCTTTCAATTTAAACCCGTTACCCCTTGTCCTGTCACTACAGGCCTTGTAAAAAGTCCCCCCCAGCTTCCTTGTTAAGTCTCCCCAGAGCCTTCTCTTCTCCAGGCTGAACAAGTCCAACTCTCTCAGCGACTCCAGCCCTCTGATCATCTCCGTGGCCTCCTCTGGACTCTCTCCAACCAGTCTATATCCTTCTGAGGTTGAGGGCTCTACAGCTGGATGCAGCACTCCAGGTGGGGTCTCACAAGAGCAGAGCAGAGGGGGAGAATCACGTCCCTCGACCTGCTGGCCAAGATCTCCCAGACTTCTGCTCATTATTAATTATTATTGAGGGTTATTAATGCTTGTCAACAATATGTGTTTATCCAAATAATGATCTACTGAAGACTATTCCATCTCAGATGCTTCCTCTTCTGTGCTTCGGGTCTGAGTTCCTGTTCACCTCCTACCCCTTCAACTCCCCTGGTTAAAGTACCACAGGTATTTTGAGCATAACACCCAACCCTTTAATTTCTTTCTGGGGAAAGGTTTATTTGGAAAAGATTTTTTTTTTTTTGCTCCAAAACCAGCTCAGCACTTCTAAGTTCAGGTGAACAACTTGCAAATTACAGGAAGTTTTCTACTCCCTCTCTGATGTGCTGAGCCTACTAACAGCTCACTGCAGTCTGCCAGTGCTCGATGAATTGAATTCAGTGAACCAGCATCTCCCCATGGAAGTTTCTGCTGCTGGCACTTTCGCAGCCAGCTCCAACTACAACCTATCCCGCAGTTCAGTCCTTGCAGTGGGCACTGGCAGTGACTCTGCGGGTTCATCACGGGAGAGAATTTCCCCAGGACAGTGAATAAGGAGGGTTTTTTCCACCCTCAAGCTTTTGTTCTGAACAGCATCCGTGTAGATGCATTTGCAAGCAAAGAGAGGAAAGAAAAAAAAAAGAAGTCATTGTGGAGATTAGTTCTTTAACATGATTTTTAATTAAAAATATAAAATAACCAGGAAGTTTAGAAGAAATCTTAAACTGCAGTTCTTGAGATTATAAACCAGTCTCTAGGTATTAGAGAACAAAGATACCTAATACAAGGCCTTTTGTAGGATGCTTGTGCCTTTTATGAAACATCTGGCTCAACTTGACAGCAGAAATAGGAGGCAGAGAGGGTTGTATATTAGGTTTTAAGCCTGTCTATTCCTAAGTAATTAAGGAAGAATTTTATGCAAACTGGAATTCTAACTCATGCTTTAATCTCAGTTATTTTGCCAAAATGGTTTCTTAGTGAGTCTTTATGCTTAAAAGCACCCTTGGGCATTTGCTACCCATCTGTGTGATGATGGGGTAGCTGGTGGCCTTTAGCTCTGCTTTTTGCTACATCCATCTCATCATTCAAAAAAATAAACCTTCTGACAAATGGCAATGTCAACAAAAAGGTTAATATTTTTAAAAGGTAGATAGATCTTTATTTAGCTGCCATTTTGTGGCAGTCATGCAGTCACATTAGGAGGAGTTTGCCAGTTTCTGGGTTGAGTAATTGGTCTCCACGCTATCCTTTTCAAGAAGAGCCATGCATCAACTTCTGTTTGACAAATTGTATGAAAAATGAAGAAAACAATCACAAACAAAGCCAAGGAAATGGAGAAGCTAATACTCAGTTATGACTAAATACTGTGTTGAGATGGAATTTTACTGAGATCAGACCCGTAAATCAGACCTATTACGAGTCATAGGAAAATTAGTTCTTTAGATTTTATGAAAGGATTAGTATTTCTGCAGAAAACAGAGGTGTCTGGGAGGGAACTGTTGAATCAACCTAACTTTTCATTAAGAAAAAAAAATCTTGATAAATTTTAATGGGATGCTCTGAATTAAAATTTAGGAATTCAGAAGAGGTCAAGTAATAGGAACTACCCGTGATAGCCTCACTGATACTACAGGACATTTAAATACAGAGCCCCTTTCCATAATTGCCTATGGAAGAATGCTTAGGAATCTTGTAAGATGAGGAATTAGTATCACAGATGCAATAAATTTGTAATATACTGCAAAATGGGGGACAATTCAGATTCATGCAATAGCACTTGAGGGTGCTGGAACGAGAAGTGTGGCCAGCAGGTCGAGGGAGGGGATTCTGCCCCTCTACTCTGCTCTGGTGAGACCCCACCTGGAGTGCTGCGTCCAGCTGTGGAACCCTCAACATCAGAAGGATATAGACTGGTTGGAGTGAGGCCAGATGATCAGAGGGGTATGGTCAGAGGGCTGGAGCACCTCTGCTATGAGAGGGCGGTAGCATCTCTCCTATGATAAAAGGCTGAGAGTTGGGCTTGTTCAGCCTGGAGAAGAGAAGGCTCCGGGGAGACCTTATAGCACCTTCCAGTACCTCAAGGGGCTACAAGGAAGCTGGGGGGGACCTTTTACAAGGGCCTGTAGTGACAGGACAAGGGGAAATGGGTTTAAATTGAAAGTGGGGAGGTTTAGATTAGATATCAGGAAGAAATTCTTCCTGGAGAGGGTGGTGGGGCACTGGAACAGGTTGCCCAGCGAAGCTGTGGGTGCCCCATCCCTGGGAGTGTCCAAGGCCAGGCTGGATGAGGCTTTGAGCACCCTGGTCTAGTGGAAGGTGTCCCTGCCCATGGCAGGGGGGTTGGAACTGGCTGATCTTTAAGGTCCCTTCCATTCCAAACCATTCCATGATTTTATGATTCTATAATGGTCATTTCACTGTGAATTGTCTTAAAAACTAATATTGTCAGTATTTCACAAAAGCTCCAATATAAAACCTCAGGAAAAATATATGGAAAAGGGGTCCCTGCCACAGCAAACCAATGGCTGGAACGTTCATGCATCAGCAGAAAACAAAATACATTTAGGGCGATGATAAACTTCATCTCCCCTGTCTGTATGGCTAATGCAGAAGTAGGAATTCATACTTGTCTTGCAAATATGGCAGTTACTGGAGCAGTCCTATTACAGGCCTGGTCACTGGGTCAGGAAACGTCTTCTGAAATCTATATCCTGATAGAGGAAGCCTAGTTTACAGAAGATGAAATCCATCTGTAATAATAATAATAATAATAGTTTCACTTCACAGACGGTGTGTGTGCCTAGCTAAGCTCTTTTCAGCACGGGCTGACAATTATCATGGAAACTATTTGGCAACTACTTATAAATTCATATATTTGAAAGCCAGAATAGACCAGCGTGATTGTCTAATTCGGTCTGCATAACTCAGGTCTCAGGACTCCTTGGGGAGATTTCTCTGAGCTCCAGTTCAGGAATACTGCATATCTTTTAGGAAAACAAACCATCTGAGCTGAAAGTTTCCAGGGATTCAGTACATGCCTTTCTAAACACCCACCATTCGCTCCAGGCGATCCCCCTGCTCCTGGAGCTTCACAACATCCTTGTGAGCTGCAAATATGCTCTAACCTTTGCTGTGCATGTGGGAAAAAGGTGTGCTCCGGATTCATCCCACCTCCCATATAGGCTGCCTTCGTATCGATGGAGAGGAGTGGTCCTGGATGGTGTTTATGTCCCTTTCAGAGGTGCTTTGGCTAGATGAAGTGAATTGGAGATGTGCAGATGTGGGTCTCTGGTCAGGGAGGGACTAGAGCTGTGCTCCTACCTGGCTGCGCTTCCCTGCACCAACGGTTTCTGTCTCCAGAGATGTAAGTGAGATCTCCAAACAGGGAAGGACGTTTGGAGATGCTGATTCAGGATCAGTGGCTGAAACGAGAAATAAAAGAAGTATAAAACATCACTTTTCCTTCACTCTCCTTTGGACCTTTAAAATCTGTGTGTCCTTTGGCGAAGATGAAGGAACAGGGGCACTAGCTCTTGTGTTTTTCTAAATAGGAGCCAAAAAGGTGATACTGTAACTCATGAAGTTAAAGCAGGAGATGTACAGCTCTCCTCAGGTAGAATCCCAGGCAACTGGAAGGAAACTCTCCTCCTCACCTATTATTTTGGTGAGCTTTGAAACTGATCCAAAGCTGTCCTCTGGTTTTATTATATGTTCCTAATTTCCTGCTCTCCATAAATGCTGAGGAAACCACTCTCCTGATTGTGCGTGTGAGGGTTTTTTCTCAATGCCTGCTGTTCGGTTAATAAACCAGGGGCAGAGATTGCTGTTTCTGGAAGAGGCAGGCTGTAATCCTCGGGAAGCAGAGATGATAGTGTTCCTTCAGGAGGTGCATTATTGCCGCCACACTGCGTGCGTGTGGATAGGTAAGAGACAGACAGACAGATAGCGTAGATCGGGAGAAGACGGAGAAAAGCTGTAGTTACAATTTTACGGTTCAGTGGTGTGAAATGGAACCTGGTACATAAAAAAATGCTCCCCACAGTCCCTTTCTGTACAGTGTAAATCTGCCAGCACTTGCAAATGCCGTTAGCCGGCTGCCAGGGTTGAATGTGCACGTGTACACGCGTGTCAGCACGCACGAGAGGGAGCGTGGTACTGGGTGATCCATACCTCTGGTCTCCTCTGCTGATCCTATGGGTGCTGTGAGCCTGCCGTGTCGGAAAGGAGGCCAGATCCAGTGCACAGACCTCAGGAGAGAGGATTTCAGCTCCCTCAGCTTCACTCCGCTTTGACCAGTCTATGCACTGGAGGGTCAACCTGTTCTTAAATGAAGATACGCGTGGCCACAGCAGTATTTAGGTATTAGCTAGACTGCTTTAATAAAACTGGTGTCAGTTCTCATGCCAATAGAAGCATAAGTGTGTTTGACCTTGGAACAGCCACTTCAGTGCTGTGCCTGACTTCCTCCTAATCCCTGATGCTTTTTGTTCCCTGTCCCCTTCCTGAATGGCTCTGAGGACCACAAGTGAAGAGAGCTGGCCATTTTGTGCACGTGTTTGCATGAGCTGAGAAAAGGAAGGGTAAAGAAGAGTGATGAGGCCACTGCTACTGCTGCTGAGGCAGGGAAGTCAGATCCACTCTGCTCTGCAAGGAGGCTCCAAACCTTTGGAAGCCACTGGCTTCTTTTTGGGATGCCTCTTGGCAGAGAGAGCAGTGAGGCACTGGGACAGGTTGCCCAGAGAAGCTGTGGATGCCCCATCCCTGGGATTGTCCAAGGCCAGGCTGGATGAGGCTTGGAGCAACCTGGTCTAGTGAAAGGTGTCCCTGCCCATGGCAAGGGGATTGGAACGAGATGATCTTTAAGGTCCCTTCCAACCCAAACCATTCTGTGATCCTTTCATTCTATGACTATGATTCTGTGCCGGGTGAGACCTAGTTAAAAAGTCCCAGAAGGGTCAGCAGGGTCCTGCCAAGAGGCAGGAGTGTCACTTGCAATGCTGGTGGTGTGCATGGGAGCCAGCCCTGCCGGGATGTGCTGGGGCTGCCCTGGGACTGAGGTGGCTTCCCTGCCCAGCTGCTGGAGCTGGATAGGAGGAGCGGGTCCTTTCAGCTGCACGGCATGGCTTGTGTTTCAGAGGAGCTCTCCGAGGGCCTGGCTCTGCTCCTTGCTCTCATTTCTCTCCCCTTGCATTATGTGCCAGACGGGCCTCCCTTCTTCTTTGTCGCCAGTGACAAAGGGTATTTTGGTGCTGGTATTTTTTTTTTGGCATGGAGTGGTGTGCACTGTGAAATGCACCTGAGCAAATCCTCCAGTCCAAATCAGATTTCAGGCTTTTGTAAGGGATGCCCGCACGGGAGGCAGGTGTAATGAGAGACGTGGAGCCAGCGCAGCTTTGATCTTTGAGGTGGAGGGCTCCTTTAAGATGCTTCAGTGGGTTAATCCCGCTCTCTTTCAAGATGCCAGTTTGGGAACCACCTGGATGGAGTTGGCAAAGGCTTTATGGGGTCCCTTGGGTCTCTGTGCTTTGTGCACAGGCCAGCTGGCGGTGTTCATCTTGCAATCGTCCAACACCGTAACCTCCCCTCCCTCCCCAGACCTGGTCCTTGCCCCCCCGGCCAGCTCTCCTGCTCAGCAGCAGCTTTTGTGAGTTCAGTGCCTGGCAGCAAGGAGCTGAAATGAGATCTTGCTGTTTCATGCGGTACCGGGGAGTGTTAAGGGCCTTAAATCAGGTTTGAATCAGTTATGTACAGAGGCGAAAGTTCTGTTTCTCTACAGATCTTCATGCCAGCTGTTTTTCTCCAAGAAATCTGGACGCCATGTATGTCTTTCCATAAAAAGAAAGACACAGTGGGAGTCTCAGCCTTCTGCTTTGGCTGGAGAAAAATACTAAAAAAATTAAACGAGTGCAAGGGGAAGA